>NC_056729.1:810639275-810746775 GCF_019279795.1 Protopterus annectens
CCTGGAGTGTATGTGTGTAGTCAGCCAGGTGCAGGTCTCGAATATAGTTGACAGCATGGGAGGGGGGGGTCAGGCATACTGTACGTACATTGCAGTACTGTGCCTCAGTACACCCTGACTACCCCACCACTGCTGTCATCCCTCCCAATGTCACCAGGCAGGTATAGACACACCCCTAGCTTAGGTGTGCTAATGCAGGAGCACTGGCTGCACAAACAGGTGTTGATTAGCACAATCAGCAGATGACATGGCCAGCCCGCACATGAACAGTACGTTAATACGAGCAAGCAGCATATATACAGGTTTCATCCGCACTCTACACCACCGGTGTATACCTGCAGGAACATTTCATGACACAGTCCAACCAAATGACACGGACTGCAGCAGGCAACATATACCAACATGTGCAGGAGGCCGTGGCAGTGAGGATGTGTATGCTGCCGAACAACCCTTACTGGGGTGACATAAGACTTTATAGACCGAAGGTGACTTACCAGGGGCTACATGGGCTGGGGATGTTGGAGCACTATGGGGTGGACAGAGACCTCCTACAGCAGCTTGTTGAATTGTGCCTGTCACACCTGACACATCAAACAGGCCGAGGGAAACACATCACAGTGGATACCATGGTATGTGTTTGCCTAGGTCTACTAGCCACAGGTACCTCACACAGCACAACTGGGGATATCATGGGTATCTCACAGGCATCTGCATCCAGAGTATTGCACCAGTTCACAGACGCCATGTCAACACATGCTAGTGAGCACGTACATGTCCTCAACACACGTGATTAGTAGACCAGCAATATGCATCTGTTCAGCCACATGGATGACTACCCTGGGGTACTGGATGCTATAGCCTGCACACACATACACATCGTAGCACCACCTGGTGAGTGGGGTAGGGCCCACAGTCACTGCAGGGGCATACCCTCCAACAGCTAAGCCATACGTGATGGCCAGGGCATGAGATTGAATGTGTGTGCTATCTGCCCTGGAAGCTATGATGTGTCCAATATATGGCTTCTGACACAGCTGTAGCACACCAATGCCAATAAGGACATCCCCTACAGTCTCTTAGTGGGGGATGCTGGGTAAACACTGGTGTCGTGGCTGATGACACCCATCAGCAATGCACACACACACCTGAACACTCACACCATACTGAGGCAGATGCACAGGCAAGACATATACTTGTGCATGTGTTTGGGATGCTGAGTTCACAGTTCTGGTATCTGGACACATCCGTTGGAGCTCTGCAGTATTCACAAGCTGCATGCATACAAGTTGTTTTGGTATTTGCTATGCTGCACAATTTTATCCTGCAGTAACAGTTGCAGCAGGAACAGCATGGGGCAGGGCCACACAGCCCAAGGCCTGTACAGGCACAGTGTGACTTGGTGAAGGATCTACCTGAGCAGGGCACAGTCGGCGAAAGCCCGTGCACAGTATGACCTGCCCTTGGCAAAGCGGCAACACAAGGCATATGAACTGACATAGTAGGTACCCACAGATTTACCCTCTCTGACCCGCACACAGTACAATGGATGCCAAACATGACAGTACCTGTGCTCGGCCATGTATAGGAGGTGCACTGTGTGCATCCGACATAGACAGCACTCCAGCACCATCCTCAAGTCTGGAACACACCCAGGGTATGTCTATTGACCTAACAAGTGGCAGTTGTATTAGAATGTGTAGTTACCCATTGCTATGGTATGTATGTGAGCATACAAGTGACTGTGGTGGCCAAATGTTAGGGCAGCAGACAGTACACATCCATAGTGGCGCCATGACCTCTGTAGCACATACGGGGGTCATAATGGTAGCCTGTAGTACACAGGGTGTCCTAACCCACTGCAGATTATGGGCTGACCATCATGTGTGTCCGTACAGCCCACACACGTTCCATGCAGCTGGCCAGATGTGGACCAATACAGATAAATGATATATGACGGCCTATGGATATGCCCAATGAATGACCCCAACCCCCTAAGACACACACAGACAACAGCAGGCCAGGCAGTTTGATGTAGGTTGCGTAAGCTGGGATGTCCAACACCATTGTGCTGGTAATTAAAGCTGGGAACTGATGTACCCTGGTATCCCTCCAACTAGCAATTTACGTAGGCCCACACACTGACATGGAGTACCCGGCATACCAGTACAGTAGCAGCAGATGTGTACAACTGTTGGCTGTGCCCCCTGTCAAACCTACACATGTGAGAGTCATGTGCGCCACCCACTGTGTTGTGTAGGACTGTGGTTGTGGTTGGATGTCCCCCCACGCTATGCAGACATGTAGCAACTGTCAATGCCACATGACCATTAGCTACCCTGCAGACAAAGCGTGACACCTGTCTGTGTAGAACAGAGGGGTCAGCAACACAGTACTAACTATCTGGACATGTGACACATGCAATACAGTTGACCATACTTGGCATGCTCACACACATGACGGTATGACGGTAATGTCGGTCGACAACATGCGTAACAGTCATACTGGGCATGCTCACACAATGAAACACAGGACGGCCGGGCTTGCATACACCAGTGGTCCGGACATATCTGCCCGTACATTGCTATACTGTTGGAAGTCTGCGCTGTATGGTGTGTGTGTGTGTGTGTGTGTGTGTGTGTGTGTGTGTGTGTGTGTGTGTGGTCTATTGTCTGTACATATGCCATGGTCTATTGTTAATTCACATGAGCTATGTGCACAGGGTACTTCTGCCATCACGTGTATAGGGCGGTTCTTTATTTGCGGACAGGCCGACACCTTTGGATACAGACTGGGTAAGGCACATTCCAGCAGGTGGGAGCAGTTGTGCGTGGGTGTGCACAGTGTTAAGCACTTCTGACCTCTGGTCACAGTACCTTATACATGTTTAGACTCCACATTTCTTTGACAGTGCACTACTGGCATACTTTTAGACAAACACGCTTACAGCCGCTCGCTCACCGACATTTCCGCTTACATTTGTCACTCACGCTGGGTGTGTGTGATCCCTTGTGATGCATATTATATCAGACTACATGACTACAGTATCGGGTATGTGTAACCAATTTGCGACGGCAGGCGTTCGATTGTATGGACTCGGCGGCCTGTCCAGTGACGTAATCATATTATATGCGTGTTCCTCATACGATCTGCTCCCATCTGCCTGATACATGGGAACTGATACTCTGCAATGCTGACATGTGACTTGAGTTTGTTAATGCAGCTGTCCGCCGAGTCATGCTAGCGCATGCCTACTGCACGTTGTCCAGCTTTCAGATTGCACGACGGGAGACTGTAGGAGTGACACCTTTCCCACTTTGCATGGGGCAGTCCCTCATCATGCATATCTCATGTGACAATACCAGAACTCTCCACCAACCGGGGACACATTTCTCCAGAATCAGGGACAGGTCAAGAAAAATCAGGGACACTTTTACAAAAGTAGTACTATTAACTTGAAACATTGACAGAATCAGAGCATATGACTTAATACACATATTCTGAGGTAACAGTTGTTTATAACTCTTACTTATTGTCATTTGTCAGTAAGTATAATTCACCACCTTTCCTTCAACAGCCACTAATTTTAGGAGGGATTAAGAGGGACAGAGTTAAAATTTCAGTCAAACTCAGGGACGTACCTGACATTCAGGAACGGTTGAGTGGTATGGACAATACTCTAGCCATTGCAACTGTCCTGATTAGGGGACATTCTCATGTTGTACGTGTCTGTACTGGTTGCTTGTTACATGTCTTGTATACCTGACACGTCGATATGTCATATGTATTAGCATAAGCACCTTTACTGCTGCTAGACTACGCTTTGATTTGTTCCAATATGTATATTTCTGTACTATGCATGGCTGTAGGTATGTTCTGCCCTGGTACATCTGACATTTCTACAGAGCAGGCTCCACTTTGGCCATTCAGAATGGGGACGGCCCTATAGACCCTATATGTAGAGCTATCACATGTGTCAAGGCAACACATACCCACAGCCAGTAGTAAATGGACGACTTTCACAGTTTGCATACGTTAAGGTTATTCATGTAGCATTATAATTGATAATACTGTTTCCTATTACATGTAGCTGTTACTGATACAACAAATTGATGTCTGACACCACTACACACACTATATAGCCTCCATTCCTGAACTCACAGGCCATGTGCCATAACTGTCATTTTGCAGGACACAACTGCCCAGATGGGTGTGTCCCTCACAGGCATATGGGTGTTGAACCTCTTCTATTATGCTATCATCTACCTAAGGTGGTCAGCAAATTATGCACTTTCCATCAGTAGCAGAACTCACATACCAATGGGTGTGAATGAACACTGTATCAGGGACAATGCATAACACCCTTTGGGTCACATTTAGATGATTGGTTCTATTAAGCAGACACATTCACAGTCACAGAGCATATGTATTCATTCACGTTTGTCGAGGTACATGCTGTTTATGACTCATACATGTTGTCATCTGTATTCCGCCACCTGTTCACCTAATATCACTAGTTCTGGAAGTGTTTAGTTGGACTTTGTTACATTCTGATACATAACTATGGACGTCCATGCTAATCGGGTACACGGCACTGATTTGGTCTCTATGTATTCCCCGACGGTTTACAGACTATCCGGTAGATGTGCTCTTCAGGTTTGGGAGGTGTAGGAGTATGCTCTGCCCACATAGGAATATGAATGACTTCCACTGGGCGGGCCTACTACATCTCTGCCAACCAGCACCTGCACACTTAAGCCCATTAATGCATACCCATGGTCCACCTACCTGGCACCCCTCTACAGCAGTTGTGACAAATAATTACTGCGAGCGCAGCAGGGGTATGAGCACACCCCTACACATTGCCCACTCTCCCCGTCTCGGGACACATGTCGTACGTTTTGTCAACCCATGTATTATCACACTTGCACAACCTACTGTTCCATGTACACCTACATCCTGCTCATATTAATGTCAGCAGATCACATGTACCCTGAATTTTTGGGGTCCCGCAAGGAACACCATTATCCATGTTTAAAGTGTAGACCTTGCAGAACTTTCCCACTGGTACTTTCCTACTGGTGTTTTGGACAGCGGCAGTATATTGAGCTGTATTTCCTGTCTGTATGTCTGTCCGGAATAGCTGGGCAATTTGGGGGGTACAACATTTATTTATTGGACCTCCCAGTCACATATGCCTGGGCTGTAAATATGTTACCCCAAATTGCTGTGAAGTAACCTATTTATGTACATGTGTATATCTACACTGACATATATATTTTGTTTTGTGTGTATGTATATATATCAGTATCTGTTGTTTGTGTATATATATCTATCTATATATATCCGTAGTATATCCTTGTGTGTGTGTGTGTGTGTGTGTGTGTGTGTGTATATATATATATATATATATATATATATATACATATGTATCCGTATGAATATATATGTGTATGTAAATTAATATAGATATATGTATATATATACGTTTTTATCTATATATACATCTGTGTGTCCATTAACCTATACATTTCCCGGACATGGACACATACACATGCGTATTGGGTTTTATCTCTGCTTCTACAGCATACTATTGCCTTAGTCATTATGACAACGACACTTCACTCTGGTGAACTTGTGCTTAGTATATTGCATGTTATACAGTGGACAGATGTCGCACGTTTTTCATGTCTGGGGTGCTGCTGCTAACTGGGATGTGATACAGTGTCATTCGACCTATTACTCATATGTGCAGCCTATTATTCCTGCTACTGTGTTTGTTTCTGTGCACATTCATATTATTACTGTTGATAGGATGTGCGTTTGTGTTACTGTGACTGTACGTCAACATATTGTTGTCTTCATGTAGTTGTGTCTTTCTGCTTTTCCTGGTTTGAGGTTTTCACAGCAGAACTCCATTCCGCTCATGGGTGGCTTATAGGTTTTACGTGCCTGGCTGCCAGCCCTGACGCACAACATCCGGCAACGATACGCCCATTCACGCATGTCTCCACGCAAACAATGCTCTATCTGGGAATCACACCTACGTACTAGCTGACCTCCACGGGCCACTCCATTGCACCCGGCGTAACATACCCTAGCACTCCTGTGTCCATAATCGCATATCCATAGTTTCTCCTGCACACCCGTGTTGAGTTTCCATGCATAACAGCCATTATACACCTGATATCGCAGTCATGACACACCTTTACACATTACCCTCTCATGAGCGTTGGGGCCCAACACACACATTTTGTACTGCCTTGTTTATTCACAGGCTCACCATCCATTCATATTTACACATACGTGCCTTTCCTGGTGTTATGGATTACGAACGATTTGCGGGTTACAAGTGTAGGTGGTCGCAACATGTACTACATTCCATCTGTTTACAAAGTTGACATAGCACTTCAACGATGTTATGGCCACTGGTATAACCCTGCCTCTGGTGTGAAGAGCAGTGCTCTACTCACACTTGTGCAGCTTTATGTAGCATACGCTGTGAGCACTTCATAATTCCTTACTTGCTCTGGATTCCCTTCAAAACCCTTATGTTTGCTTTCATCTTTCGGCGTTCCTTACATATATATATATATATATATATATATATATATATATATATATATATATATATATATATATATATATATATATATATATATATATATATATATATATATATATATATATATATATATATATATATATATATATATATATATATATATATATCTGTATATATACATGTGTATATATATATATATATATATATATATATATATATATATATATATATATATATATATATATATATATATATATATATATATATATATATATATATGTGTATATATAGATAAATATGTAGATATATAATTGCATATTTCTGTTATGTCTGTTGATATTTATCTATACACACATCTATCTATCTATATATATAAAAGTTACAGCTGTACAAGACAACATACATTTGCTATGCTATATATGTATACCCATGGTTCATAGCTACTCTGACACAGCAGGCATCCATTCTCCTGCTGGGAAAACCGCAGTACTACAATTAGGACATTCCCTGTTTCCTACTGCTCTGGACCCGTGCTGCAAGTCTACTCACTCCAAGGATATTCAGAACGCCTACGCTTATAGTCCTTGCACATACACATGTTTTATTGTCAGGGTGTTCATGTGCTGGTCCGGGTTTAAGCTCGGCCGATTGGTGACTAGAACTGCCCTGGCACTGTTAAAAGATCAGACATAGCACATGGACAGAGTTAGTCCAGATTTTAACATGCTACCTGTGTTTACAGATGCAGGTGTTTGTGCACCTCTGACCACATTATTGGGTTGGCGCTACATAATTTAAAGCGGGGAGTGGTTCCACCACATAATGCAGGTTGGGGGGTGGTTTCTATGTGTTTCCCTTCTCATTTGACTATTTCATTCATTTATAGATAAAATTAATATTATTCTGGACATCTGTTATAAATTCACTACAGGTATGCAATAGTCCTGTCAACAGATGTGACAGTTGGTTGGTGTACTTATGTATACGGACCTCTGTGATACTCAGGGACTCATTTCTACAGTGACAGGGACAAGGCTATGACAACTCAGGGACAATCATGGACACTTCTACCATATTAGTACTATTAACCTGGAACATGTTGACAGATTCATAATACTACTAATTTTCTGCAGTTAAATGCATCTATTACTCTTCATTGTTGTAAGTAGTCATTCTCATACAACACCTTTCCCCCAAAGGTCACTGGCTTTGTGAGTGGTTAAGAGGCTGGCCAGTTATTGTGTGAATGCTCTGACCATTGGTAGGATTGACATTGTCATATGTACAGGTTGGGATGTATTCTGGGGACTAGGGTTGCCACCTTTTCAAATGGCCAAGATAGGACATTTTTGGAACACACATCAGATTTTACAAGCTGACACATACCCACGGTCAGTACAAAGGATATAACTTTACTTATTTGCCAACATAAAACCCTATTGTTGTACCGGTTTAGTTGCTTATTCTGTTTCTTGTAACATTTAGGTATTTTAGATACTGAAATAATTATTTTCTGCAACTATTACATAACATATGGGACAAATTTATGTCCTACAATCCCAGGACATTTGCCATTTGTAATGTATTTTGCCAAGACACAACTGTCCAAAGAGAGACTGTCCCTCACAAAGCAGGACAGATGGTAACCCTACTGCGGACACTGGACTGTTTGGGCCAACACATAGCCACGGTCAGTGCAGGTTTAGAACATTCATTTGTTTCCTAGCTGTGAGCCTTATACCTTTGGCACTTTTGTTGTTTGCCTGTTTCTTCTACGAATACTTTTATTCTATCCTGACGTGACCGCTTTAGGCAACTGTTACATGCAGTATGGTATATAGTTATTTCCTGCAATCACAGGACATTTGGCATTGTATCATTGTTGGTCAGGTCACGCCTACACACACATTAATTGTCCCTCACACAGTGGATCAGGGGGTATCCTGTTTACATCAGTGCCTTCATCACCCTTATACCATGTGCCACTATGCGAATGTGTGCAATATATTCTCTCACTTATTCGTGCCAGGACACGTGTGTCACAGGCAGGTGTTTGATCCTGGGTAGTAGGTTCTGCATGACCATCTAGGGCTGGACAGTCTCATGCACCACTACTGCACATTCCAACTTGTGTCCAGATATCTACAGGACTGGACTTCGTGTCTTCATACCCATTCTAATGTTTACACAGGCTACTTATCCCATGAGGGATATCCCAAAAATTGAACAAGACCAAAACAAGACAAATACCGAACATTCTTCTGGTGTTACGAAAATGTGCTGGGGGTTTTACGTTCAAGGGATACATAGTTTGCAATCCTGAAACTTCCTAGGGTGACACTACCTACTACATATGCATAGTGGTCACTATGTGTAGATGTGGCTGCACCAAACCAGTAGGCTAAGTATGGCTGGATTTGGTGGACGTTCAGGTATGGGAGCAGGTTGTATGCTGTGGAGGGGATGCTGGGTAGTCCATTATGCATCCAGGTGTGTTGCATTTGATAAGGCCAGTTCCATCAAGACCAATCTGTGGGTATGTGCCGGTGACATGTCTATACATTTGTATCGCACATTTTAATATTCATATGTTTGTGGGATTGTGTTCTACAGTATGGCCTGTCTGATTGTATTGCAGATGTGTATACATGTTTTTGTGTTTCTTTCTGCTTCACCCGGTGCTCCCTCATACACCTCCAGTTCACCTATTCTGCATACGACTCAGTGCCATCTTGGAGGATTATACCATTACCCACCCCCACACACACATATTCCTGACACTCCATCATCACTGCTTTGGTTGATGGCCCATGACATGGTCAAGGTAACACATTGCATACCCTACATATGTCAGGTACATGTATGGTTGTGTGGACTACCCTGCCATGTTTGACTTTCTACATGCTATACATCCCGCACATAGGTACACGCCCGTACTTAACTTTCATGACATGGTTGGTATACCCGGGTAATACCCGTTCAACTGTGACACATCCTGACAATTTCGGCTTGGACTGCTGATGTGCAGATTTTGGCCGACTGTTCTAATCATTGGTAGGATGCCACCTTTTCCTATGTACAGGATGGGATATATTCCGGACACATATCCGAATGTACTGAACAACACGTACCCACAGTTAATGGTACAGATAATACTGTTCCTTTCAGCGTACATGTTGCCTTATTGTTGTAGCAATTTATATGCTCCTTCTGTTTCGTTTACATACTTATTTTATTTCCTGTCACATTTGGTATGTGAAATATGGACATACCTATTGTATGTGACTATTACATGTGTTGTGGGATATAATTCGGTCATACGGTCGCTAGATATGTACATTTATCGTGTTTTTTGTTATGGACACATCTGCCCAGCTGTGTACCCTCCCTCACAATATGGGTGAGCTAGTGACCCTGACCATTGGGCTGGACGTATCTATTGGCGGCTCACTAACATATGATGCGTTTCACTTCCACTTGGTATAACTATCTACACTGCATTGGACTACGGGCACATGGTTTTCAATGTCATTTGTTTACTGGATAGGGACCCGTTATTCCCTACCATGCATTTGTGTTTGCTTCTTCATTTTGTGTTCGCAGGAACTGTCTTGCATGCTTTGCATACGTTTCAGAATCCATGGACACTGACAGATGTGATTACTATTGCTTGCAAATTGTTATATGCAAGCATTTTAGGTTGCACGTCGACAGCTGACATTTCCACGCCTCCGTGCGGCACTTCGACACGCCCTATGTACTCGCGCTCCTTTCCTATGCAAGTGGCTGTGGCGGCAGCACGCCTTCATTAATATGCATTTGGCGCTACTGTGCCATCTACATGCCGCATGGTCAGTGCAAGTCTAACACCGGCCTTGCGCTGAGCTTCATGAATCCTGGGGATTGTTTTAGTTTCTTTTTTATACACACTTATAATTAATACTTGTGCTTAATTCTCTACCCCCATGCATTTAATAAAATGTTCCACTTGTATTCTCTTTACCCCAAATTATTATCCCTATTTCCACCCCTCTCTACTTGTGAGCCAGCATATCATACAATTTTTTTTTAATTAACCATTTCACAGAATGTCTGTACAATGCATTTAATACATTGCCCTGCTTACTCATAAATTATTGTTATTATTATTTTTAGTTTCCTACTTCTCTTCCCTACATCAAAACTATAGTAGGATGTACAGACAGCGCAATGAATCACATATTCAGATTCACAGTTGAACCATTCTGGAGGTCAACATATCCTTGTTGTATTCACACAGTAAATACTAGAGCCATTGAAAATTAACGTACATGTTTTCCTCCTAGGCACTTATATGTTCCAATGCCTTCTGAGGGACTGTATTCTTCTCCCTAGAGTTTTCAGACCCTTCTGATGTATATTTTATATTAGTATCTTTCTTCAAGACAAACCTTGGCTGAATCCTAAACAAGAAACAACATCCTGACTTCCATTTATTTATTTATTTTTTCCAATTTATTTTTGAGTAATACTTCTGATGGCCAAATTATCTGTGTTGGAAGTTAAACCATGCTTGTTTCCCAGTCATTTTTCATTTTTTTGTACTTGGGATCTTGTTACATGTTACAAAACTCTCTCTGGCTACCCTCTTTTTTAACCTTAATGTTAACTGATCTAATATGTCATTCTTTATGTTTTCTTAAATGGTTAACCTTTTTACTCCATATTCCTCACTTTTGAATAAACTATTTTTCAAATGTGATAGAAGCATACTGATATAATCTAGTAAATAATTAATCCCTGTCTGCTTAAAGCTCACACACATTAATATTCTTTTAAAATCCTTGACTTTATGTATTATCTTGTCTAAAATATTAATCTGCTTTACATAAGCAACTAATTTAAATTTTAAAAATTAGTCATGAAACTAATGCATTTAATAAAGTCATCAAACTTTTCCTGTGTGTACTTCCATAGTAAAAAAAAATGTCATCAATAAAGCTAGTCCAGAAAGAAATCTTACCATTATACTTACTGGATTCCTTCCTGTGCTTTCAGCACATCAGGGAAGAAGCACCCTTCAGCACTCATTGTTTCCATAGCAGGCAATGGTTTTACAGAATCAGGTTACTAGCCCAAGGCCCAACCCTCCTCAGAGGGTGCATCACACACTTGCATGCACACACTCACACCTAGGGCCAATTTAGAGTGTCTAATGCACCTACTGCATGCTTTGGAATGGGGGATGAAACCACATTAGCCAGAGGAAACCAGCAAAAACAGAGAGAGGACATGCAGACTCCAATCAGAAGGCATTCCAGCCAGGAATTGAACCAGACAACCTCTTGCTGTGAGGTGACAATGCCAACCACTAAAACTGTCCTGTACTTGCTAGAATAACTAAATTATTTGTTCTGTTGTCCCATGACTAGATATGCTTAACAATACCCACAGATGCTTATCTTATTTTACTGATAACTGCCATCAAATATAAAATAATTATGCCTTAAACACAAATATGTACACCAACAATATAATTCCATTTACAGTATGTTCATTATTCATTCATTAATTCATTATTTTCTAATAACATATTGCTTACCTGCTTATTGCTTGTGTCATGTAGAATTACACGGTAGCGTGACTTTACATCAATAGTTACACATATTTCTTTTCCTTCAACTATTGCCTTTTCCATAATCTCTAAATGAAAACAATCCCTGATGAAAAAAGAGCTTTTAAAAAACACACCCATTGATGCCCTATCCACAAACATTGAAACTGGATCCAACTTCAAGCTTTTTGCTGAAACAATTGGTCACACCAATGGGTCTGACACATTCTGAGAACACACAAAAAAACTATCATAGGCTCAATCACTTTAAAAATCTTATACTTTTCCTTATTCTAAATACCCTTCAGAAGATTTTCATACAGCTGACTGTATATCATCCTATAGTTTTTCAATACTTCACATTTGTTAACCATTCAATAAAAATCTCTCTCATTCAGCAAATTACTTGTTTTGACAACATAAGTCTCATAATTCATTACAAGTATAGCACCTCATCCCTCACAGTGTCAGCCTTCATCAGGCAAATACTATTGTCTTAAGAAAGGTTAAGCAAAACATCCCTCTCCTTTTGAGACAAATTGTAAAACTTTGCTCATTATCATTTTTATGTCACTTTCACAACTTTTTTTGAAAAAAGTGGCTATTTTGACATGTAAAGGTGGATTAAAAGATAGTTTTGATTAATTCAACATCTAAATGAAATTTCTCAGACTTAAAAAAAAACAATTCAATTTTCTAGTATAGTCCTTTAAATTGTCTACCATATCTACCAATCCCACTCTACATGAAGGAACTTGAGAAAAACTCTTACTTAAAACATTCATTTCAGTGTTATTCAATGTCCTGGTAGATACATTAGGCACCTAACTGTCTAGGGACATAACTACTTTCTGATTCCACAATTTAATGGATTTCCTCACTGTTTTTCCATCACTTTCTGTTGTTGTTCCATTATAAAATGTGGAGATTTTTGAACCATTCATGCCCATTTTATGTCCTCATTCACATTCTTTGTTGGTACTGTCATGCTGAATATTCTGAGAAAAATCCTGGGTCTTTCCAACATAGGCACTTGTTTTTGAGTCTGTCTTAAGACATGTTTTTCTTTTATGTACTTCACTCTATACCCTCTGTTTATTTTGGTACTCTTCAGGGAAATGCTCACTAAATGTTCCTCAGGAAGTGATGGCATATTTTCTGCATTCACTGCACTAGAGTTTTCATAGAATTTATTGCTGTTTGAGTTAGATGTCATCCTGGAATCTACATTCTTTCAACTATAATCCCTGAAATTACATATATATTTTTTTCTTGCTTTGAAAAGTATCGTCATTTCTAAGATGTACATTGATAAATTGCATTCTACCCCTGACTTCATACAGTAATGTAAAAAAAAAACTAATAAAAACAATAGGCATGCTTAGATTTTTTAATAAAGTTGAGTGTATAGCATGGTGTACAGATAGTGCATCACAGTGGTGCAGCAGCCAGTGTTATCACCTCAAAGCAAGAGGTTCTCTGGTTAGTTTCTTGGCTTGGGTACCTTCTGTGCAGAGTCTGCAGTTCCTCCATGTGTTTGCATAGGGTTCCTCCCCCAATCCAAAGACATGCAGTAGGTAGATTGGACACTCTAAATTGGCCATAAGTGTTAGTGTGATGTGTGGAAGTGTCAAATGCACCTACTGCAGGGCTAGCCCCTTGGTGGTGTAAACCTTAGCTCTAGATGATTGTCACATTTGAAGTGACACCCCATTCTCATCTGCAAAAATGGGAATAATGTGCTGTGGATGGATGGATGGATGGCTGGATGGATGGGTGGATGGATGGATAGATTTGGCACAGTTTACTGACATCTGTGCATTAGAAGCTAATGTATACATGGCAGATAAACTGTTGAATATATGTTAAAATAGTATTACAGGATGTGCTGAAATTATGGTAAATAAAGTGGATTTTGCAACTTGCTTTGACAGTACAGAATTCTGCCGTGGCTCTTACAAGGGTAGTTAGAAAATTACATAGTAAACATAGATAAGTATTTGAGGATTTGTCTTCTATTTTTGAAGTGGGCTTCTTTAGCTGAATGGGGCATTCATTTTTTTTCCATCTGCTTAATTGGAACAATGGATCTCCTGTCTACCCTTAGCTAACAACGTCTTCCTCCATTGGTACAAGAAGCCCTCGGTGCATTCATTTCTAGTTGGAGGTAAGAGTCGGGTATTATGGAGCAGACCGATATGCTGATCCTGTGGACTGCCCTATCTCCACTTCCAAAGCAGCTCTGTGGTCTCATCTATAGCTGCCTTTGGGAATTGTATATATACTTCCATTCGACCATGCATGTGCAACCTTCTATCCAAGCCTCACACTGCTTGAAGCATGGGTATGTTAAAATCTTCATGATACAGTGATACACCTGCATTCCTGCAGGTATCACCAGTGTAGTCAGTCAAGCTGTTTATCTCCTGCAAGAATGGGTGAGCTGGCATCAGCTGCTGACTGCCATCTTATCCTGCCCAGTCCATGAAGATCCCATGCTGCTAACTGTACACAGGTCATAATGGATACAGTTAATGTTTACGTTTGGGGCCAGACGGTCAAGTAAGGCATTGATTTTTTCACCTAAATTGTTCTGTGGTAGTGGAACAGCTTTAGTATTTAAAGAGTGATGAGCAGAAAAACAGCAAGGTGAATACTTTAATTTTATATCTTAATGTCTTCAGATTAAATTGCTTTAATGTGTCTTGCAGTGGTAGGTGCCTGTTATAAATGAAGCTGCAAATGTTACTGTTTATTGTAAGAATTATTCATTTTGGACAGTGAGGATTACAGATGGCTGTATATATCAATATAACATGTTTTTG
The DNA here is from genome assembly GCF_019279795.1 of Protopterus annectens. NCBI lineage: Eukaryota > Metazoa > Chordata > Ceratodontiformes > Protopteridae > Protopterus > Protopterus annectens. The sequence goes on from NC_056729.1 coordinate 810,654,256, forward strand.
GTAGAAATACAGCTTTAACAATTATTTTTTGTGTGATAGTGCACATGTAGTTATTAATTGTGTATTAAGGGTATCCTTTTAAGTAGTTATTTATTTTGTGCTAGGGGTACACTTTATGGTATTGTTAATACATTCTTCAAAACTTAATCTATGCATGGAGTTTGTACAAGCATGCACATTAGGAAGCAGCTCTAATCTTAGTGGTTCTCTCAGTAGTTCAAGAAAAAGGAATATTTTGGTTGACTTAGAGGAGTGTACTTGGCAGAAGAAAATGCACCCAGATGTATGAAAGCCATATTCTTGTATAGAGATTACAATATTAGTTAAAGATTTAATTTACCATTGTAATCAAACAGTTTGGGGGTGACGACATGAAGCTAATTGTGGTATCAAAAAGGCACGTACAGACTTGGAACTGAAGGATATGCTGGCTATAATGGCTGTTGGGGAGACTTTACCAAACCTGCTGCATACTACTGACATCAATATTCATGAAACTAAAGAGATTTCTGCAAAACACGAGGAGAAGCTGCAACAGTAACAGCAACCTGTCAACATACCTCAAGCAGAAATAAGTGTCAAGTGGGCTTGGATTACTGTGCACCCCCAAAGAAGATAAACGAATTACAGTCTGATATGTTACAGCTATAAAATAAGGTAGGTGATCAACAGAACTTTACTAGATGCAGTAATTTAAGAATTGCATGTATACTTGCATAACCAGAAGGTAAGTCTGGTTTCTTCTTTATTTAACAAGGAACCATATGCTCTTATAGATTCATAGGTTCATAGGTAAATACTAGGCTAGCTGCCCTCATGAGCCATTTTAGGCCTATCCAATCTCCCTTTTTGTGCTTGAAATCCCATTTGGTTATAGACTGGCCTTACCCAACCCATGGCTGATAATTAATATTATCGCTAATGGGAATAAATGGGATCATACCACAGATAACTTTGAGGGGACCCATGCATGGAGTAATGCATTTAATAGCTGTCTCTGTCCATTAGTAGTACAGGTGAACATCATGGGGTACATTTTCTGTTTCCCATCCATAGATTTATGTTATACTTAACAATGAACAGGGATAAATTGTGTTTTATCTGGATGTAGATTCTGTCCCATAGAAGCGGTATCCTCTGTGAGATATACCTGAACCTCCAAATTGGTCTGTTGATGTTGCAGAAGAGGTTTAGATCCCTAGATCATGTATTTCTGATGCTATTTTACTTGCTGATGTGCAGTAAATCCATCAGAAATGGGTCAGGTGATGTCTTGTGTGCCAGACACATGTCAACTCATAGCAGTCTGTGGGATACAGAGTATAGTGACAGGGCTTTGAGTTGGTCCATGCAGGACATGTTGTTTACTCCTTCTAACCTTTTAATAAGGTATCTCAGTGGACATTCCAGTTGCTGCATGTGTTTGGGCAGATACCTGTCAAAGGGGACATTTTATTCAATAACTGGCCTAATGAGGGCTTAGTAAAGAGATAAGCTCCTCTGAGTCTATCTGCTCTGAACATAATTAACAGAACACAAAGAACTGCATTGCTACCTACTAAAGCATATTATTATTCAGTGTTGTGATTATAATTGACAAGAAGTATAGTATATTCTTAAAAATATCAAAAGATTGTGGGAACAGATTAAAAATTACTGTTCATCCTCTGAGACTTTTTCCTGACTTCAGAGCTGCCAGGTTTGCCAGCTATAAAGCAGTAAAACCATTTTGTGTGTGTGTATGGGGGGGGGGGGTGAGACTTGGTGTTTGGAATGCAGCTGTGCTGACCTGCAACGTACACATTATTGAAAGGGACTTGGATACGTTAATATACTAATCCTAATAATGAGGGTCATTACTTGAAAGACTGGGACATAGTCAGATTTGCTCTTATTTTGACATCATGAAAGATATGGCATTATCAGTGAAACATGGTAAGAGAAATATTAAATCTGCTAGTTTCATAGAAATGAAAAGTCAGTTGTTTTGTATCAGGCACAGACATGTACTACAAGCTACCCTTCAATCTGGCACGGTTTCTGCCCTGCACATACCAATAGACTGAAGTCATTAGCTTCTACTTCAGTGACACCAGCGTCCAGTGAAGAATGCATAGAATGTTTCTGTTTCTGAGATTTAGAACATAGTTATTTCACCCCCACAGGTAGAAGTCATGTAAAGATGGACTTTATAATGGTATAATCAAAAACAAAATCTTCACAATCATTATTATTGAAGGAAATATTGTATAGATGATTACCACCTGTGATGCCATTAATATTATTACAACCGTCCAGATTGCACTTAACCAGATGATCCTGCTAGGGTCAGTAAAACACAGGTATAACTACATAAGATTCATGTTGGAGATGTGTATATGTGGGCATAGTGTTATTCTCCTTGTTATGTAATACAGGTAATGAAGACCTACACTTCATAAAGCTTGACTATTAACAGGACTCTTGATGTTACATAGCCACTTTTGCATGATGCACTCCTACAGTGATGTGTAGGCAAATGTTTAATCATATGTGTCACAGTTAAATGTGTAGCAATGGTCAAGCATATGTAACAATCCCACATGTTTGCAAAGTGTTACAGTTCTTTGGGGACTAAAGCAAAGTGGCTACAGTTGTATTTTTTTTCTTTTTTTTTCCCATAATAAATCTTTATTGTTATACTATTTTCAAACACAAATAAGAACAAAAATAACATTTATTCACAAATCAAGCATTAACTAATATCACTAATAACCACACTCTATATACAATATTTACAAGAATGCTTCCATGTAATACAGTTAAATATAAAAAGCATAAGAATAAATGCAAGTAATAGACAGTTGATTACTAAATTCTCTCCACACACATAAATAATTATTAATATTTCCAAGTTGAAAATACTATGCTGTATTTTTTTTTCTGTCCACATACAATATGACTTCCTGTGATCAACTGGAAGCTAATCTATATGACAGTCTCACCCAGGTGGGAGGACCTTGATGAGATAAGTCTGTCGAGGCAAATGTGTTAGTATTATTACCTAATCTGTTTATATTAAGGGCTGGCTGTTGTCACTCTGCCCAGTAAGCAGTTAAGGTGGTTTAAAGAACATTGTCTTGTCACATTACTGCTTAGTGCACCACACAAGTCATTTGTATCATCAAGATAAGGGCAACGTTTTTATATTTCCAGCTACTTTTCCTTCTATACCATAGCCCCTCCACGTTGGTATCATCTAGGAAGACTTTTTTGCCAAATGAATCAGTGCAATTGTCGGTAGTTAAGAAGACAGACCAAATGGTTCTGAACACTGATCAGAGCTCCAGTGAAATACTTTTTGCTACTTGGCCTGATAAGGTTATTTCATCTTGCATAATGACCAGGCATTCCTTTCTTTCCTTAATTAATTTGGTACAAGATAGTTTTCCTTTAGAAAACTGAATTTTAGAGAAAGACTGCATATTATTCTGAAGAGATGGAAGGACTGGAATGGGATAAGCTTGACTATATCAACAAAGAAAGGTATGTCTGTCTGTAAGCTTACCTCTGCATGGTGTGTCCCACTGCTCACCAAATGTGACAGTCAAGGAAGATACATGTTAATGAAGGCTAAAGTGTATGAGATTTGTGCATTTCTAGGTAACTTTTGTGGAACCACAATACATGTTATTACACCAGTTATTAAATTCCTACATACTGTTTGCAGTGTTTTAAAACATGATTAGATATGTATCTTAGGAGGTAATTGTAAGTTTGTGTTCAGCCCTTATTTAGATACCCCCTGAGATGTCAATAGACATTCCAATGTTTCCACTTCAATATTATATTGATATATTAAATTATAACCACCCTTATCTCAACAACACAATTTAAAAGCAAAGAGAAACCATACCTTAAATCACAGTGGCTATGCCCTTGTTCTAACCCTGACTAACTTTTTCAATTTTCTCTGGGTACTAATCGCCATACCTTTATAAACTAGTGATTTTTCTGCTAACTACTAAGAGAGTGTATGAGCTAGCTACTTTTTCTAACTACAAAGAGAGTATTCACTTATACTTAAAATGTTATAACCTAAATATTTGAATGACTAACCATAGCTGATATGTACCATGATTTTGTTACATACCATGTTTCTGCTTACTGAAATGTAACAAAATGTATTGAATGTGATAATTATCTGAAAATTTAGCTGTATTTGTAAATGTCATATAGGATAAATAATAGAGTTATTTTTGTTTTTTGGAGCTTTTCTCCCCGGGCCTCTACTGAAAATGGACATATAATCAGTTGGACTAGCCCAGTCAACAAATGTAAAATAAAATAAAATAATGTGTGACCATTGCTCTGTTGTATTAATCCAAATATGGTTTGTCTATTGTTCCAATGTTTCCAGTTCTGTAGAACAAATGGTTACACTGGATACTGGAAGTGGAGCCATCATATAGGGTTCATACTGACATGGGGATGATAGGAGTTTCCCAGTTATTGAATGGTAACTATACCTTCACCTTAATGCAGGGCATTTAACAAAGTACCCTTATATTAGAGATGGTTCGGGTAGCTGTACGTTTGTTTTGTCAGGTCTGAAGTATTTACAGGAGACCCCCTTGTATACAACACAGAGCTCCCATATTTGTCATTGTTAGGGAATGTCCACTGTCTACATATTTTAGGGAGATAGAAATAGACAAACCACATTTGGATTAATACAACAGAGCAGTGGTAGCATATTATAATATATGATATCATATCATATTGCAGCATGGTTCCTCAAAGCTGCTACCACAAATTTAACTTTATAAATGTGAAGTTAATCATTTCATGGCAGTAGTTGCTCATGTAAGCCCTAAAAGTTACCAGTGATGAGAATAACTTCAAAAGTAAGTCAGCGGATAAATTGGTAAAACATATGGGACAGCACTATTTTGACGTCTGTTTTTTTTTTTTTTCTTTTTTCCACACTGGTAAATAAATTCAGGCATTTATACATACTGGAAAGGAGTCATGCTGCAATGTGACTGTGACTTTTGAATTATTTTATTATGCCGAGGCTTTTCTTCTTAAATTTGATTAAGAAATTCTGCTAATCTTGGGTAATTTATAATCCCTAAGAAAAATAAATGTGAGTCAACCAACACAGTTGACTCATTTTTCTTAGTTTGGCTGTTCTGTTTGTGAGTCTCCTTTAGCAGTGTGGTCAGCTTATTTTTGTCTAATTTATAATTTCATTGGCATGAATGTTCAGCCTAAATGTCATATTGTTGTTCAGTTTTTATGACTGATATAGAGGATGAAGAAGTTAAGTACTTTTTCTACACTACATCATTCTTTCTTGGGTGTAAAAAAAGTATGATGAAAGAAACATTTCGACTGATGCACAGGAATTGTGGGCCACATTAAAAATGTCTAACAAAAACCTTATTCATGTTCCCTGTGCTGTCAGTATGTATTGTCTTAGGGTTTATGTTTACTAAGCAGGGCAGCCTAAAACATGTTTCTTTTATGGGTCTCATCGTCATGTAATACAGAATTGTATCAAATGAAAATGTACTCAATGTGTGGAAGTGGGACAGAAAATTTAGAATTAAGTGACATTTTGAGGATGTGTGATGCTACAGACCACTTCTGTTGTAATGATGCAGACCACTTCCATTTTGGTTGCTAACAAATTCAGCATTTTGATCAACGCTGCTTACCATTATCTGATAGTACGTTAAATAGAACATCATCTGTTCCTGCTAATGACAAAAATCACATTTCCAATGGTGTTAGTTGTGAAAGTGATATCAGTGAGCAGCCTAATAACAGCAATACTGGGACAGATGAAGAGGATGATAATGCTAATACTGGTAATAATGAACAAAATAAGGTGATGGAAATGATATGGCTAATACTATTGGTAAATGTCTTAGAAAGAAGAATTTGAAATAGAAGAACAATGACAACTGCAAAGAAAGGGAATGGATAATTTAAGCATATGTTGTCTTAATGAATGTAGATGTTTACTAACATTAGTAAGGTGTAAGCTTTTAAAGTCAGATATAATCTGCTTAGTAGATATTATGTCATTAAATGAATTTCAGAAATAAACAAGGAGAAACAATATAGGAACATAACATTTTGGTCCTATGGAGAAGATTTGTGCTGTGGCACTCCTATTTTATATACAAATCATTTGAAGGTGTTGGATGTAATAATATCAATACCTGGTAAGCTTGTTATGTTTGACTTTAGATGTCCTTTTTTATATGTATCATTTCCATACATGCCCCTACCATTTAAAAAAAAATGGAAATGTTTATTTCCCTACAGTATATGTGTTAATATCTTTAAATGTTAATATGAACAATTTAAATTGTCCCGGTCCCGTTCAATAAACAGATCACACCGAATGACATTTGATGACCTTTATTAAACTTCCATAACATAGCTTTGATAACCAACATTTATTAACAACTGAAAACAGTATAGTTGCTTTTAATCACAGCATAAACATCCATGTAATATTAATCAGGACAATATAACTAACTCATCCTGCCTCTGTAAACAGCATCCATACCTCTGCTCGCTTACTTTACTTCAGAAGCAGCGTCCAAGACTCCCTTCATATCCCATTTATTGAATTACCCATCCAACCTTTACTTATGATGCAGCATCCAAGACTCACTTCACACACCATTTATTGAATCACCTTCTACCAAATAAGCCACATCCTTACCTACGCTTATTTATTTAACACGCAGCCTCCAGCCGCTCACTTTCCTTCCCCAAATCCTTGAAATGAACATCCAAAACACCAGAGGGGGAACTGAAGAGGGCAAGCCTGTCCCTCTTCTCAGCCAACCAGCCTGACCAGGCTGTTCCCCCTCTCTCCTACCAGAATTTGCAAATCCTAACCACCCATATAAAAGGGGAAGGGGTGGTTCAGTGAAACATCATTCAGTGTCCCCCTCTTCAATAAACCCAACTGAATCCCTAACAATATCTTCAAAAGCCCTGTCACATAAACACCGAAAGCTGCCACTTGATCAACGATAAAACCTATTATCCCTTTCCCAGTGTTAACATAATAACCGTATCTTTGCATAACTTCTGTATATTAACTAACTCTAACATATTCCATCTACCAGTATTAACTTCGCATTGAGCCTCAGGACCTTACCTCTCTAATGCTAAACCAAAAACATTAAACCCAAATGCCAGGTGAAACCACCCACAGCAATTACCGACCATCATCCTACATCAGCCCTATGTAAAATCTTGCCACACATCAACTATACAATACAAGCATAGCACATAATGACCATTATATCCTTTGTTGACCCTCAAACACTACCGGAATAACTGAACAAGGCCTAAACTACCAGACATAGAAACCCATAACCCCCAAACATCTATATCCTAATGCATATCCCCACATTAACCCATCTTGACAATTATCAAAGTTTGTCTCTCTTCCCTCTCAATCTACCCTGATCCTTTACAAAATTTAATTTAATAGTAATCCTACTATCACACCCACTATCCAGTTATAAGCAATAAAACATTTAAATGACCATATAGCATTTTAGCAGCACAAACACCACAAATCAAACTCCTGCAGTATTAAACAAACAAAAATAATCCCTAAACTTTCCCAATAAACCACAACCCCGACCCCCTTAATTTATATCCCCAAGTGATCACATGCCTCATATGACGAGAAATGGAAATCTCAAACACCCCCTAACCATTTGCCAAAATCCATCCCTCCCAAATATCCCAAAGAGCACCAGAATGCTAAGCGATAAACTTCTTCAGTAAACCTGGCAACATGGCCACTATTCACATAACTGAGTGACATGCAGCCTGAAGAAACCAACAAATGAATGTCCCTATTCCGCTGCTTGTCTTAGACTTCCCATTCAAAAGTTTCTTCCCCTTTGCTACCTTTACTTCAGGTAAGGTTAGGTTGTCAAGCATAACCTACATCTGTAAGAAACCTCAAAATGATGCCTCACACGCTAATTAAAGTGTAAACACCACACACAGTTCCTCACATATCCTACCTACACTCACGCTACACATGTACCAAAACACTCCTATCCCCAAAAACTAAATCACATGGTACAATTGAGACTCACTCAAGTCTTAACCTGGTAGGTGGCAATAACAGAGTCTACTTGAGGGACAGCTTCCTCCCAGAAAACCATCTTTTGAAACTCCACTTCCTTCAAGCCACCAACTGATGCCCACTCTGCACTTCCCCATCTGTGATCTCACTGGGATCTGCAACCTCACTGCTTTCCATGTCAATGTCCAGAACATCCAACAGAAGCAACCCCTGTCCTATCCACTTCCTTTAGGCCCACAATCTGATCCTTCACCATCTCTACCAGAAATTATGTACCTTCATCTGCCATTCCCTTGTTTCTGAGCAGGGTACTATTTCCTAATTCACCCCATTGATGCCAACTTAAGATCAAACACCATCTTCCTGTTTGATGGGACACATCACAGACCCTCCACAAACAACATTTAAGCAACTGGATGGGTAACTAACTTCACCTCAAGGGTTCCACTCATCTGAAAGCAAGGCTGAACTTGGCTGGCTTGTAAATCCCTGGAACCATTAGCCTATTAACTTCCTATGGTGTTATGACTATTGTGACTATAACCCCTTTGTGGAAATCCCACACTCCCATAAACAATCTCCAGCACAGTTGTACCCTTCCAAAAGTAACTCTGCACGTACCCCACACTACCCCAACTGCAGTAAATCTGATGTGACTTACTATAGCTAAAGTAGAATTAACTGTGACCACAATGTGCTCCATTCACCTTGCCTTACCATAAATGAAACCATCCCCCTTTTTATCTACCTTATGCTATCTGCCATATGCCCATGAACAACCATATTCATCTGTCCAAGGTCTAGCCCTAGTGAATTAACCAAAAGCCACACAATACTAAGTTACCAAGTAATTAACCCCTACCCAAGCAACCACTTTAAACAGACTGACATGCTACTTCCATAATGCATAAATCCCCAAAAGCTCCATTTGAAATGACAGGTGCACCTCATCTATCTATCCCTTTACCAAACTGTATGAATGGCTATGACTTCACCCCAGGATTCCACCCATGTCCCCTAGATGGATAGAAGGAACCATATGCATAAATAAGAAACTGGACTCTGCTAACCTACAACAAACCCTAAAACCATTGATCTCATAGTTTTCTATGCTCCTATGATTGTCGTAATTCTGCCCCACTTGCTCACAAAACTCACTATACACAGCCTCAGCCCTGCATTACCTTGACACAAGCATACCACCCTCTGCAACCCCATTGTGCACAACTCCAACTAACAAAGTCCATACAAGAAGAATCCATTACCTTTCAAAGTCATGTCAGGAGGGCACTGACCACTGCTCACTCAGTGCACACACATTGCTGATGGCATTGCACCCAACACAATGACTGGGACTCCACCGATCACCTTTTGAATCCCCGTCTTTCAGGTCACCAACCAATGCCCACTCAAATTCCATACCTCCATGATCTGCAACAGAAAAACAAATTAATTACCTTGCCTTTACAAATTAAACATGTCTGTGTGACAGACGTTATCATTATGACCCTTTCCCCCATAATGTATCTAAGTTATCTTACAGATATGAAAACCCCTGCATAGAAAACCCAAAGTTTAAAGAAGGCATAAATGAACTAAATTCTATCCCCTCTGTACCACAGGGGAGAAATGTCCTCACACTGCAACATAGCAATAAAATATGTGCCCGTCCTCCCCCCAATTTCACCAAGGCAAAGTTCTAAACACAGCTATAAGTAACAGTTGGCCAACAACAAAATATAGGGACAAATTCTAAGCTATTGCTCTTTACTACTTTAAGAAGCCGACAGAATAGCCAGTGTTACATCAGCATAAATCCCACAACATACAATAACAGCCCCCCTCCTTTCCGCCAGAATGACATAACTGTCTGAGCGTGGGTGCTTGACAGCCCCTTAAAGACCCAGTGATAGCTGTAACTCACCCATAATTGATCCCAGAAACCTAGAAAACAGACAGAATTACAAGATTTGTGTTAAAAGGCATTTCCGGAAGGGTATGACAACTGAAACACAACTATGTGTCAGAGGAGACCCCCCCACCCAGGTTAAAGCCACTCCACACATTCATAGAGTGGCCGCTACTCCTGCTCCCCCTCCCCGAACCCCAGGCCTCAACTGAAGTGAGGTCACATCACACCTCTCACAATAATGCAAGTGTAAGCCATTGAGTAACAACAGTCCTTCAATCATCCTGATGTTTTTCCAGAAAACACAAATGTTCTGATCAAACGACCAAAGATGAGCAAAATATAGACCTAATATCAAAAGCTGTGCTTGCCTTACCCTCCCCCATGGCCATTAAAGTAGTACCTTCTTATTCTTTGTGGTGAAATCCAAAAAACCACAAAACACACACACCTAACAGTCCTCCAATCATTCCGATGGTTTCCTAGCAACACACGTTATAAGCAGGAGACCCTCCCCACAGCTGTTAATTCTTTGCAGTCAACTCAGAGACCATGAAACACAAACACTAACAGTCCTCCGCACCCGCAACTTGGGGAGTGTCTACCTCCTAGTATAGCACTGTTCCATTCAGCAAAGTCTTCCTGCAGCACTTCATTATTTAGAGACTTTAATCCTCTGATCCTCCTAGCAATTTGCTAAAAAAGCTCAGTTTATATGGAACGCTCCACATATTTAAGCCCAGATGGTCAAACAGCACAAACACATCACACGTATCCTATGAACCTGTCATAACCAGAATTTGACAAAGCCATAAAATAATGGTAGAGCATCAGCTGCAGCTACATCCCCAATCCCCCAATACAAAATATTTTCAGAACATCTACAGGAGTTTAGCATATATATATTTTTTTAAATGTACACAAGCACCCATTGCTCTATCCATCCTAAAAAAAAATAGCATGAATTAATGTGGGCAATGTTGTTAGTCATTATCTTTCTGTGAGCCTGTCACCAGAACCACCTCATTGCTGCTCCAAATGATGCCAGAGCAAGAGGCTCAACAAAACCAAACAAATCAGGACCCTTTTAAATTACCCCTTTACCACATTAAGAAACTGATAAAACAGGCTTGCATTACCATGTATTTTCGGAAGGGGATGAAGTCTAAAACTCATTTCTCATCTGAAGCTCACCTCTCTGCTGTTGTTTCTGCCTTCAGCCCTCAGTGCTCCACCATTTGAAATCCTACACTCTAACCACTCTGGGAAGCACCTGCTGACTACAGTGACTGACAGTCATAGTAAGCCAGCAACAAACCACCTGTGACCATACCCGCATTTTTTTTGAAGACGTATAACTTCTGTAGAGTCTTCCAAATTATATCCTAAGAGCAGTAATATAAAGCAATAAAGACTGGCAATTCACCACATTTTCTCTCACAGACAGCAGTTTTTAGGAAGGATTTAAAGAGACAGAACTAAACTTTGCCAAACTCATGGTAGTTACTCTTAAACACTGTGATTAGCATACCTTTACTGAAGGATACCAAGCTGAAACTCAAAATGCGACCAGGTCAAAATAACAGCCAAATCTGAACATTCTGCAAACCTCAGTAAAGTTTAAAGGTAACTAGAATAAGATACCACAGCAGACATGCATGCTTAAAGAGCAACACTGCTCTGGTAACTCGAGAAAATACCACAAACCATCACCTGTGAGTCTGTCAAGCACCACCCTGCCAAAAGAAGACACGAGACACCAGCACTGTCCCTCCAAGCTGAAGTCCTCTCTCCAAACTTACCTCATGGCACAGTGTATTAGAGGTCACCCAACAAATCGAACAAAAAAGGGGGGGACTGAGCCAAACCCCCAACAGCCATCCCCAGACCCCCAACAGCCACCCAATGCCAACCCCCACACTATTAACTCATACTGAAACAATGTTCACATACTTTTAAATATCTCAATGACCTAGTAACGCAGGCAAAACTCCTTAATTGCCTATGAAAGCTGACAGCTAGATGAAGAAAATGCTGATCACTGTATGTAAAATAATGTTATAAAGCCTCACCCTCAGATCCTCAGACTGAATGACCACCCCACAGTCCCTAACAATAACTCCTTCAAACTGGACCACCATAGCACTGATCAACCTAACATCCCAGACAATGACACTATGTTAAGCAACCGCATATACTAACACATCCCCCAACCCATGACTAACTAACCATTACTAGCTCTGCCCTGCCACAAGGCCTACATGACCATAGCAGCAGTACCTAAGGTCATCTTGGACAAAAACCTGCACTGTAGCAAGTTCACACCAAAATGTGATTACTTACCCAGCTACACTTATTTAAACCCTTTAGGCCTCTCCCCACCCTTACCTCATTTCATCCCAAACATCCCTCTTTCCATTTTAACCCTTTCCATTCCACAACCCTCTAATACTCACTAGTATATTTATCGAAACCCCCTTCTGAAGATGTCCCTGGACAAATTAGTTTTTTGCCAAACCTCATTTGTCACTTACAAAAATAAGGCAATGTGAATAATGATATTAAGATTTTTGGGAATTGTTGAAGCAAGGAAACTCAAATTAGGCCCTAGTTTGGGGTAAATTGTACACTGAGATTGATTATATTACTTATCCTAATACTCTGATGTTAAATACTACATAAAATATTGATTTCTCAGTATCTGACCGTAAGACTTTAGGTGAAGTTCATAAACTTTGCTACAAAGTGCACAGTATATCTACTCTTAGTTTAACCTTTCTTTTTTTTAAAAACAAGTTTATCAGTTTTAACATACAAAATAAATATTATAACAATCTTATGCAAGCAGTTAACATATAAACAGTTATAACATTTGATAAAACAACTAAAGTATTTACAAAGGCATCCACTCTAAATCAAATCAATTAATTAAACTGTAACATCTTACTAATGAAACTAAGACTGTTTTAACAAGTTTTGTAAGGTATCCCATATATTAGAGTAAGATGTTTTCCTAATGGTTCTTGACTTTATTGTCATTAGTTCCATATGACACACTTCAATCATAACATTTTTAAATTCATTAAATGAAGGAGGAGTATCTGAAATCCAGTTTCTGGTTATTATTTTTCTAGCCACTGCTAGAATTGACCATAATAAAGGAAGTTTAACTTTTTTAACACATTTAGGAACAGGGGTGTTAAATAATATAAGTGATTTAGAGACTATGAAATTATCTGTGAAAAGAGCCTGCAAAAATCATTGATTAACATCCAATATTCCTTCAGTTTTATACAATCGTAAAACATATGTGCCCAATCAGCATTTATTTCTACAGTACATCTCTTACATATGCTGTCTTTATTGTTTATTTTATTCATCATTAAGGGTGTATAGAAAGATCTATGTAAAAATTTCCAGGTGAAAAGTCTCCAATTAATAGAAGAAGTAGTTTAATAAGCAGATTCCAATATATATTGTTGATCTTGTTGTTTTGGTGATTCACCATTAATGGAATTGAAATAATTCCAATAATTATCTGAACTATAATAGATTTAATCTCTAATAATTTTATGTATGTGTGAGAGCTTACCTTTATCAGAAACCCTATGTTGTAAATTTAATATCGAGTAGTCAATCAGAATTGGGACAGATTCTTTAACTGTTAAAGACATTAAATCAAGTTTGTTAGTAAGATGTTGTCTAAAAGTTTGAATCTCTAACCAACATGTTTCTCTCAAATCAAATTATTGCTTTAAGAAGTCTAAATTTTTTACTTTATTGACAGACAGCATTGATACCAATACTTTAAATTATTCTCTGTGACTAGATCAGAGGTGGATGATAAAAGAATACCTTGTGTATACATTATAGGAAATAAGATAAAATTCCATTCCTTATACTTAGGATGTATATATATATATATATATATATATATATAATTACGATATCTAATAATAATATTTAATGGGTAACTAGCTATATATTTTGGTGTAATAGATGAGGTACAAAACTCTTTTAGTAACCATAACATGGGATTGTTTATAATAGTATTTTTGTGTATTAACGATATTTTTGTGAAGTGCATGCTAATTAATTCCCAACATTCCTTCCATTTTGCAACATATGACTGATCTATTAGCAATGTTATAACTTTTATAATAGAAGAGATAGCATATAAATTAAAGTCTGGAAATGATATGCCCCTTGAGACCAGCTATTAGTATGTTTCTTTAATGCAATCCTAGGTCTATTAGGTGCCCATAAGAAATTTAACATTTGTGAATTTAATTTCTTAATAATTATTTTTGTAGGTGGGAGTATTATTGATTGTATTATATATAATATCTTCGGGAATATTATCATTTTAATAATTGTGAGTCTTTCTTCCATGGTAAAAAACATATTGTTCCAGCTATTGAAATGATTTTGTATATTATGAAGACAATTACTATAATTATTATGTATAATAGATTTAATATCTTTAGTTAATATTATGCCTAAATGAGTTATTTGACCTGAATTGGGTATGTATTTGAGAAAATCATTAGTGAGAACATTTTTCCTTGTGTATATTGGTAATATTTTAGTTTTTTCTTCATTAAATATCAAACCAGAAATATTCTTGAAATCTGTCATCTTATCAAATAATGACTGCATAGAAGAATTTGTTCCTGCTGATGTAATTAAAACATCATCTGCAAAAAGTTGGATTTTAGATATTGTATTTTCGTCTATATCGAATCCTTTTATATCATTGCTGTTTCTAATCAAATTAGCCCAAGGCTCCATTATTAAAGTAAATAATAATGGTGAAAGTGGACACCCTTGTTTTGTACCTTTTAATATGGGTATTTTTGTGAGACATATGTTCCTATTTTAATGTAAGCCAATGCTCCTTTATATAGATGTTCAATTAAATTCACAAATGTATCAGAGAAATTTGTACACTTCAATAAGATAAACAAATAGTCCCAACTTACTGAGTCAAATGCTGAACTTATATCAAGGCTGATGAGTGTCAAATCTTTCTTTTTTCTGTTTGCATAATCAATCAGAGTTAAAGTTCTCCTTATATTATCAAAAGTATTTCTATTTATAATAAAGCCTGTCTGATCTATATCTATTATACTTGGAATGATTGTCTTTAATCTGTCAGCAAATATATTCATGAACATTTTATAGTCAACATTTAGTAATGAAATAGGTCTATATGAAGTGCATCTAGTTGGATCTTTATTGGGTTTCAAAATTGGTGAAATAAATGTGTATTGCCAGGATGGCGGAATTGACAAGTCATTTTGAGCTGAAATGAAAACCTTATGTATTAATGTGTAGGTACTCTTAAGAAGGATTTTATAAATCTCAGGAATAATACCATCATTACTTGGTGCTTTGTTTGATTTAAGTTTATTTATTTGTGCGATAACCTCTGTATATGAAATATTTTTATCTATTAATCTAGTCTGTTGTTTATTAAGTTTTTTGTTCATGTTTGTAATTATAAAGTTCTTTATTTTATCTTTAGAATCCATATTAATGTTATTATGGTTAATGTTATGAAAGTGATTTCTAAATTCATCTAATATTTCTGGTAAACTAGAGACATTCTTCTTTTTCCTTGGAGAGAAAATTTCCTTGATGTGATTTTGTTTATTCAGCCTTTTGTTTTATTTTTAAGTCTATGTAAGTATTTGGGACTTATTGAGTAAGACAAAAAATTATATTTCTCTAATGTTATTTTGACTTTGTGACTTAAAATTTCGTTGTATTTCTCATTTAATTTATTTATTTCCTCAATGACTTTTTTGTCCATAATATTTTCCTTATTATTATGTTTATATGAGTCTAATTTGTTTTGAATGTCTATTAATTCCTTGTCCCAAGATTTCCTTTTATTATTATACCATCTGATACTTTGTCCATATAAATAAGATTTTAGAGCATCCCAAATGTAAATAATGGAGACGCCATGTGTAGTGTTTAAGTCTAAGAAATGTTGCACCTCTGTAAGTATATAATCTTTATAATCTTTTAGTTGAGTTAGGTATGCTGGTATTCTTTTGATCTGAACATTATAAGTAATATTTACCATAAATTAGAAGACAATTGAATTATGATCTGATATAGGCATGAAATGATCTTAGAATTAATTAGGTCTGTTACCAGTTGGTTAGAAATAAAGACTCTATCTATTCTTGAATAAGTTTTATGTCTGTTAGAAAAAGTATATGGTAATGATTTAGAATCTGTCTGATTATTAATATCATTCAAATGATATAAATTAATGAAATCCTTTAAATGTTTTGCATTGGATGTGATTTTCTTTTTCCTATAATAGTAGTATCTTTTTCATGCAGGATACAGTTAAAATCTCCTGCTAAAATAATATTTCCTTTAGAAAATGATATAATCTTATTGAGATGGTGTTTCACTGTATTAGTGCCAATTCCTGGTATCCAGTATACATTAATCAATGTATATGTTTTCCCATTAATCTGTATTGTAACCAGGCAGAACATTCCTTTGTCATCTTTATATGACTTAATAGTTTTAGGTATGGGCATATTTTTGTTCCATAAGATAGCCACTCCTCTTTTTTCTGTGTGTGTTCTGAGCTAACCAAGACTGTATATTTATTAGTGGCTAATTTATCTATATCTTTTTTCAGGAGATGTGTTTCCTGAAGGAATATTAAGTTGGCTCTATGCAGATTAATATATCTCATTAAACTTGCCCTTTTACATGGGTTATTCAATCCATTAACGTTTAAAGAAATTCCTTTTAAAGTTACCATTTAACTTTTATAAACATATAACACTTATAATCAGAATAACATTTACTAAAGTAAGTATTATTATGTCTCCTCCTTTAGGTGTTCTATTAATTATAGCTGTATTTAGTGAAAATCTTATGGAATTTTGTGAGATTTTAACTTTTATTTGTAGTGACAATGAGTTTATAAAACGTGATGTGGATGTCAAAACTATATACACATAACAATAATCAGGTGAAAATATTGTTTGAATTAAACAATGCATCCAGCCTGAGTTAAAACTCCAACTTCGAGTAGCAAATACCACTCAAGTTATCCCCCTATCCTAAGCAGCAGTACTCCAGCTGCCACCAAATTAATTAAATACTAACTATTATTAACTAAAGTTAAACTCATTTATTTTGATTATCTATTATAGAAAGACTTAATTTATATAACAGCTTTGTATAATCATATACAACTTTTATAATCAACTTAATAATGCTATGTACATCTATTCTATATAATGAGTTCATTATCATAATAGCATTCTAACAATCTTGAAAGTGGGAGCAGAGAAGAGAGAGAGAAAAGAAAAAAAAAAAAAAAAGAGAGGATACCCATTTGGCAGTTTAATAAAAACTTGTAATGATAGGTTCTTATTATATATTTATGCTCATTTGAATTCAATAACATTTGTTAGCTCAGGCTATTATGACTCAGACATTACTTACATTAGAGTATTCACATTTTCTGCCATAACAGTACTGTTAGTAGTTTTAAAACTTTAAACTACATGCACTAGAAGCTTCCTTCTCTTACTTATTCTTACCATTTAAATAAAGATGATTATTCTCAGTATATAAGTTGAAAGAACATACTACAAAGCAATGTTGATCCCTAGTTATGCATAAATCATTGTGATGAAAGCCAGCTATATCTTATATATCTGCACTGCAGCTTTAAAATGTATCACATGACATTTTCTTCTGAAATAGAATCATAATAATGCACATACTTATTTATCTTAGTTAAAATAAATGCATTATAATATTATATGTCCTTAAATTATGAGCATCTATATGCATTAAAGTGCAGCAATTATATAAGCTTTCAGAGTCATATATGCATGAGTTTTAGCTTCTATGCATTCTAAATTATCTCATTTGTTTACTATGGCATATTAAGCCATTTAAAATCATTATAACTTTTACATTTTATAAGTTACATCTTAAATAAGTAAATTATTATAAAGAAAAACTCACAATTTGTTGTCATAAAGTTCGTTTTTCATCACAATACCGCATTTACAGCAGTTCTACTTCCTGAAACAGGTTTACTTCTTGAATTTGCGACGAGTCTGTGTGAAATCAGGGGTCAAAGTTCAAAATGGCTGCTTTCAGCTTCTCTGTGCATTTTCTGAATGTTGAAGTTTTTAAAACGGTTCAAGGACACTATTCACGAGGATACCTATAACTTAAATTGTCTCTTATAACATTCTGGCGGGAATTTTAATAAAAGTAAGTGACAAACATTCATTTTGAATGCAAATGGATTTATACAGTGTAAAACCTTCTTGAAGCACTTCACAAGTCATTGCAGTCTCTATGGCAGTGAAACAAGCCTTCAATTATTTAACATAAACATTACTTATATTTATGTGTCCCATTTCATTTTCTCATTCAGAGTATGTTACAAACACATATCAGTATTATTGCTTTAAGAAGTCTAAATTTTTTACTTTATTGACAGACAGCATTGATACCAATACTTTAAATTATTCTCTGTGACTAGATCAGAGGTGGATGATAAAAGAATACCTTGTGTATACATTATAGGAAATAAGATAAAATTCCATTCCTTATACTTAGGATGTATATATATATATATATATATATATATATATATATATATATATATATAAAATTACGATATCTAATAATAATATTTAATGGGTAACTAGCTATATATTTTGGTGTAATAGATGAGGTACAAAACTCTTTTAGTAACCATAACATGGGATTGTTTATAATAGTATTTTTGTGTATTAACGATATTTTTGTGAAGTGCATGCTAATTAATTCCCAACATTCCTTCCATTTTGCAACATATGACTGATCTATTAGCAATGTTATAACTTTTATAATAGAAGAGATAGCATATAAATTAAAGTCTGGAAATGATATGCCCCCTTGAGACCAGCTATTAGTATGTTTCTTTAATGCAATCCTAGGTCTATTAGGTGCCCATAAGAAATTTAACATTTGTGAATTTAATTTCTTAATAATTATTTTTGTAGGTGGGAGTATTATTGATTGTATTATATATAATATCTTCGGGAATATTATCATTTTAATAATTGTGAGTCTTTCTTCCATGGTAAAAAACATATTGTTCCAGCTATTGAAATGATTTTGTATATTATGAAGACAATTACTATAATTATTATGTATAATAGATTTAATATCTTTAGTTAATATTATGCCTAAATGAGTTATTTGACCTGAATTGGGTATGTATTTGAGAAAATCATTAGTGAGAACATTTTTCCTTGTGTATATTGGTAATATTTTAGTTTTTCTTCATTAAATATCAAACCAGAAATATTCTTGAAATCTGTCATCTTATCAAATAATGACTGCATAGAAGAATTTGTTCCTGCTGATGTAATTAAAACATCATCTGCAAAAAGTTGGATTTTAGATATTGTATTTTCGTCTATATCGAATCCTTTTATATCATTGCTGTTTCTAATCAAATTAGCCCAAGGCTCCATTATTAAAGTAAATAATAATGGTGAAAGTGGACACCCTTGTTTTGTACCTTTTAATATGGGTATTTTTTGTGAGACATATGTTCCTATTTTAATGTAAGCCAATGCTCCTTTATATAGATGTTCAATTAAATTCACAAATGTATCAGAGAAATTTGTACACTTCAATAAGATAAACAAATAGTCCCAACTTACTGAGTCAAATGCTGAACTTATATCAAGGCTGATGAGTGTCAAATCTTTCTTTTTCTGTTTGCATAATCAATCAGAGTTAAAGTTCTCCTTATATTATCAAAAGTATTTCTATTTATAATAAAGCCTGTCTGATCTATATCTATTATACTTGGAATGATTGTCTTTAATCTGTCAGCAAATATATTCATGAACATTTTATAGTCAACATTTAGTAATGAAATAGGTCTATATGAAGTGCATCTAGTTGGATCTTTATTGGGTTTCAAAATTGGTGAAATAAATGTGTATTGCCAGGATGGCGGAATTGACAAGTCATTTTGAGCTGAAATGAAAACCTTATGTATTAATGTGTAGGTACTCTTAAGAAGGATTTTATAAATCTCAGGAATAATACCATCATTACTTGGTGCTTTGTTTGATTTAAGTTTATTTATTTGTGCGATAACCTCTGTATATGAAATATTTTTATCTATTAATCTAGTCTGTTGTTTATTAAGTTTTTTGTTCATGTTTGTAATTATAAAGTTCTTTATTTTATCTTTAGAATCCATATTAATGTTATTATGGTTAATGTTATGAAAGTGATTTCTAAATTCATCTAATATTTCTGGTAAACTAGAGACATTCTTCTTTTTCCTTGGAGAGAAAATTTCCTTGATGTGATTTTGTTTATTCAGCCTTTTTGTTTTATTTTTAAGTCTATGTAAGTATTTGGGACTTATTGAGTAAGACAAAAAATTATATTTCTCTAATGTTATTTTGACTTTGTGACTTAAAATTTCGTTGTATTTCTCATTTAATTTATTTATTTCCTCAATGACTTTTTTGTCCATAATATTTTCCTTATTATTATGTTTATATGAGTCTAATTTGTTTTGAATGTCTATTAATTCCTTGTCCCAAGATTTCCTTTTATTATTATACCATCTGATACTTTGTCCATATAAATAAGATTTTAGAGCATCCCAAATGTAAATAATGGAGACGCCATGTGTAGTGTTTAAGTCTAAGAAATGTTGCACCTCTGTAAGTATATAATCTTTATAATCTTTTAGTTGAGTTAGGTATGCTGGTATTCTTTTGATCTGAACATTATAAGTAATATTTACCATAAATTAGAAGACAATTGAATTATGATCTGATATAGGGCATGAAATGATCTTAGAATTAATTAGGTCTGTTACCAGTTGGTTAGAAATAAAGACTCTATCTATTCTTGAATAAGTTTTATGTCTGTTAGGAAAAAAAGTATATGGTAATGATTTAGAATCTGTCTGATTATTAATATCATTCAAATGATATAAATTAATGAAATCCTTTAAATGTTTTGCATTGGATGTGATTTTCTTTTTTCCTATAATAGTAGTATCTTTTTCATGCAGGATACAGTTAAAATCTCCTGCTAAAATAATATTTCCTTTAGAAAATGATATAATCTTATTGAGATGGTGTTTCACTGTATTAGTGCCAATTCCTGGTATCCAGTATACATTAATCAATGTATATGTTTTCCCATTAATCTGTATTGTAACCAGGCAGAACATTCCTTTGTCATCTTTATATGACTTAATAGTTTTAGGTATGGGCATATTTTTGTTCCATAAGATAGCCACTCCTCTTTTTTTCTGTGTGTGTTCTGAGCTAACCAAGACTGTATATTTATTAGTGGCTAATTTATCTATATCTTTTTTCAGGAGATGTGTTTCCTGAAGGAATATTAAGTTGGCTCTATGCAGATTAATATATCTCATTAAACTTGCCCTTTTACATGGGTTATTCAATCCATTAACGTTTAAAGAAATTCCTTTTAAAGTTACCATTTAACTTTTATAAACATATAACACTTATAATCAGAATAACATTTACTAAAGTAAGTATTATTATGTCTCCTCCTTTAGGTGTTCTATTAATTATAGCTGTATTTAGTGAAAATCTTATGGAATTTTGTGAGATTTTAACTTTTATTTGTAGTGACAATGAGTTTATAAAACGTGATGTGGATGTCAAAACTATATACACATAACAATAATCAGGTGAAAATATTGTTTGAATTAAACAATGCATCCAGCCTGGAGTTAAAAACTCCAACTTCGAGTAGCAAATACCACTCAAGTTATCCCCCTATCCTAAGCAGCAGTACTCCAGCTGCCACCAAATTAATTAAATACTAACTATTATTAACTAAAGTTAAACTCATTTATTTTGATTATCTATTATAGAAAGACTTAATTTATATAACAGCTTTGTATAATCATATAAAACTTTTATAATCAACTTAATAATGCTATGTACATCTATTCTATATAATGAGTTCATTATCATAATAGCATTCTAACAATCTTGAAAGTGGGAGCAGAGAAGAGAGAGAGAAAAAAAAAAAAAAAGAGAGGATACCCATTTGGCAGTTTAATAAAAACTTGTAATGATAGGTTCTTATTATATATTTATGCTCATTTGAATTCAATAACATTTGTTAGCTCAGGCTATTATGACTCAGACATTACTTACATTAGAGTATTCACATTTTCTGCCATAACAGTACTGTTAGTAGTTTTAAAACTTTAAACTACATGCACTAGAAGCTTCCTTCTCTTACTTATTCTTACCATTTAAATAAAGATGATTATTCTCAGTATATAAGTTGAAAGAACATACTACAAAGCAATGTTGATCCCTAGTTATGCATAAATCATTGTGATGAAAGCCAGCTATATCTTATATATCTGCACTGCAGCTTTAAAATGTATCACATGACATTTTCTTCTGAAATAGAATCATAATAATGCACATACTTATTTATCTTAGTTAAAATAAATGCATTATAATATTATATGTCCTTAAATTATGAGCATCTATATGCATTAAAGTGCAGCAATTATATAAGCTTTCAGAGTCATATATGCATGAGTTTTAGCTTCTATGCATTCTAAATTATCTCATTTGTTTACTATGGCATATTAAGCCATTTAAAATCATTATAACTTTTACATTTTATAAGTTACATCTTAAATAAGTAAATTATTATAAAGAAAAACTCACAATTTGTTGTCATAAAGTTCGTTTTTCATCACAATACCGCATTTACAGCAGTTCTACTTCCTGAAACAGGTTTACTTCTTGAATTTGCGACGAGTCTGTGTGAAATCAGGGGTCAAAGTTCAAAATGGCTGCTTTCAGCTTCTCTGTGCATTTTCTGAATGTTGAAGTTTTTAAAACGGTTCAAGGACACTATTCACGAGGATACCTATAACTTAAATTGTCTCTTATAACATTCTGGCGGGAATTTTAATAAAAGTAAGTGACAAACATTCATTTTGAATGCAAATGGATTTATACAGTGTAAAACCTTCTTGAAGCACTTCACAAGTCATTGCAGTCTCTATGGCAGTGAAACAAGCCTTCAATTATTTAACATAAACATTACTTATATTTATGTGTCCCATTTCATTTTCTCATTCAGAGTATGTTACAAACACATATCAGTATTATCAGCACCTTGTTACCTTAAAAAAAAAAAAAAAAAAAAAAGTACCTACATAGATATTTACTTGCTGTATGTTTTAATAAAGTAAAACCTGAGACATATTACTTACAACTGCTTTAGTTCTAGTCAACTGCAGTTATATCATGACATATTATTTAATATCATGTATTTAAGCAATTTAGTCATAGTATAATATATAGCAGTAATACTTAAACAGCATAAATAATTGTAAATAGATAATAGATTATTTTTCCCCTTTTTTCCTTCTTTTCATCTTTCCCCCCTCCCTGCCCTCCCTCTCCCTCCTCTATGTGTTTAGTTTAAAGAGAATGCTATTATTTAAAATAAGAAAAGAAAGGAAATATATCATATTACTAACCTTAGGTCTCTTTGTCACAAAAGAGAAACAAGTTGATTTATATCAGGTTATTTATTCCTCATGAAAGTTTGATTATTCATAAAACAAACTTCAGTTCTTGCACATTAAAATAACTTTGTACAAATCATTAAGATATTTGTGGTTTTCTTGTAAATGCAGAAACTGTAATTAAAGAGTTCAAAGAAATATAAAACATGCCATTTGTTTTTTAGTCTTTTTTGTTTCTCTGATGTCTTCCAAGAAGTTCCTGTTGCCATTCTTTTTAAAGAAGGACTTGCCCACTCCATATCCTCTATTTTATCTAATATATATATTTTTTTTAATATACACAAAGCAGAGTCCAAGTCTTCAAAAATTCTAGGGCCATCAGGTAAAAAGATTTTTAGTTTGGAAGGAAATAAAAGATGAGTTTTGAACTGTGCTTTCTTAAGCTCTCTTATTAATGGTAAAAAGACCTTTCTTTTTGATATTACCAAAGAAGAATAGTCATTGTCAAAGCGCACAGTTGCTTCATTAATTTTTATAGGTGATTTAGCCCATGCAGATTTTAATACCATCTCCTTGTCATAAGATGATAAAAATCTTACAATAACTGATCTAGGATACTTTTTATTTGTATTAGAAATGGATAAAGACCTATGGGCTCTTTCAATGCCAAAAGAAAATGCCTCTGACAGATCTAAAGTTTTGGGAAGCCAAGTATTTAAAAAGATGTAATGTTATTACCTTCTATATTTTCTGGCAGTCCAAAAATCCTTATATTGTTGCATCTGGATCTGTTTTCCAAGTCATCTAGTTTGGATTGAAGGTGTGTGTTTTGTTTCAATAAGAATTCAGTGTTTATTTCTTCTTCCTTAATTCTGTTGTCCATATCATTAAGTGTCTCTTCTATACCTGTTATCTGAGCTTTCTGATGTTGTAGATCTTGGTGTAGCACATCCATTTGTTTTGTGGTTTTCTCTATAAAGTTATCAATTTTAACATCCAGTCTGTCCATTTTAGTTGTTAGTTGCTGTATAGTTGATAATAATGTCTGAAGCTCTTTCTTAATGCTGGAATCCTGACTGTTAGCCTTGCTGGAAGTCAATCTGAACAGAAGCGATGAGAGAGAAATTTACAAACAGATTTCTGACAGGAAAATTAGTTAAATTGCCTTTCTTTTTTGGATATTATTCAAGGTACTGATATTCCAAACGTTTTTAGAAAGAAAATTATTCCATTAGTTGAATTTTGAAGTAATAATTTCCTGTTAATGTAGTTATGTTGGTGGAGCTGAAGAAATCTGCTGCTATCCTGTGTTCATCCTTGGCCACACCCCCAGTTTAACCTTTCTGAGAAAATAGAAAGTAAAAGCATTGTAGTAGGTCTGTTCTTGAATTCAGTGTCCACAAAGTGTACACTTTGTGGAAACCTTTTTGATTTTTTTCACTTGGAATGTTTAATAATGAAGCTTGGTATTGGAAAGGTGTTAAAATATAACTGGACAAGTTTTGGAAACAAAGCAGTAGAAAGTAGAGAGTTAGATTCTTTGCAGACAGCAGTAACTCTTGCAGATGTGTTCACTTCTTTGTCAGATATGTAACTTATCTATAAATGGAAATATAAAAAGTTATACTTTTTACTGGAAACAGAAATGTAAACATCATAAAGAAGAATATAGTGAATTCTGAAAGAATTTTAAATTTCTTTACAAAATTATGCTACTGATAAATTACTCCTTTTAGAGAGCAAATGAAGGTTTATATCTAAAACAAATTGTCCATCTTATGTAAACAATTTATACTGCTAAAGAAACTAAAGCAGGAAGTTCCTCCTTTTTACATATAATTCTTAGGCATGAATAAACACATATTGGGAGATTGCACGAAAATGATGGACTTATTCTTGATACACAAGACAAAATTTGTGTGTATATCAAAGAGTAAGGGCCGGATTCATGAAGGCTTGCACGGAGTCTAAAAGTAGAGTAAGACTCCATGCAGCCAACATGTCCGCCGAGCGATCCAGGAACAGCCGGTAGGGACGTGCAACAGAGCTCCTAAAATGACTCTTACATGGACAGGGCTAGGATATGCAAATTACCTGAATTGCAGGCAAAAGCTATGCAAATGAGGTAAATTTGTGATCCAGGAAACCCGAACCTGTCCGAGTAAGAGTAGTGTTATTTGCAGAAATGTACTCCATTGACAACTGAGTACGATTCTGCAAATAGCAAAATGGGGCTGTGACAGCTCCAAAAAAAGGATGCATCCAGTTGAGGAAGCATGCCAGTGGCCAAAAATACAGCCATTGGCAATGTTCACCGATACAAAATTAAAATAAAATAATTTTTTTAGCCTGATCGCTGATGTTTAAGCGTAGCGCAGTGCCGCGCAAACACGCTGTGCTCTAAAAACCAGAAAACCAATAATTAAAATCCCCAAATGTGGATATTATAGTAATTCCTAATGTACAATGCAAGGGAATGGCAGGCTGAAGACAACATGGCTACCGAGTAGAGGTTGCTAAGGGAGGAAGCTCAGCGTAAGAGATGTAACCAAGCATTAGTAGGCAATCCTATGCAAATGAGGGTAAGGATAGTGAATCCCAAGTTTACATAGCAAAAGAGCACAGTCAGTGGAGTGTAGGAGTAGGATAAGGGGAGTATCAGAGTAGAAGATAGGTGACATCATGAGGGGGGTATGTCTGAAAGAAGTGAAGCTCATTGGAGTAGAGTGGCATGTGTTTGCTGTCAGTTACTCATCACTGGAAGAGGTGTGTCAACAGGTACCCTAGTAAAGGCAAGAAAACAAAGGTGTATGCCATGGATAACACTAAAGTTTCTTGTAGAAGGGCTTGCAATGTGTTTGCGCTCGTGTGCATGCCCGTACATCCGAGTAAACCTGTGTGCACACCTGTGTACCTGTGTGTGCGTCTCTAAGCCGGAGTAAGCATGTGTAAGGTTGGTTAAACTTGTGTAAGCGTGTTTGCGTGTGTGCACGCGTTGTAGCAAGAATAAGCACGGTTTAGACCGTGTAAGCATGTGTGCGCACGTGTGAGCTGGTGTGTGAGTGTTTGCACTTGTTTGCACGGCGCTGCCCCACTGAGGAAACAGAAAGGGAAAAGGAAGCACAACAAATAGTAGGAAGTTAACCAGGGAGTACTAGCAGATTTAGCAGGTGAAAACAATCAGAATAAGCCAATTACACAGGCAGTACACTAGCCCAGCCCAGCCCAGCACTTAAAACTCTGCAAGCAACATTCCACTATGTTTCCCTCAGAGTCACTGCAACACTGCAGTAAGCTAATAGAAGTGAAAACTGAAAAAGCTTTACTGAGACAAAAAATGTTAGGGGCTGCCATTGCTGTTATAAGGCGACATAAGCAACATGCTGAGGGTGGTGACAATGCGAATGCTGATGGACAACCCACAGTGAGGAGATGGAGAAGAGTGTATAGGCCCAGGGTAACCTATCAGGGGCTACATGAGCTGGAGATAGTGGAGCGCTACAGAGTGGACAGAGACCTCATGCAGCAAATTATTGAGCTGTGCAGGCCACGCCTCACACACAGAACTAACAGAGGGGAACCCATCTCTGTGGAAACCAAGGTATGTGTTGGCCTAAGAATATTAGCAACAGGTACCTTCCAGAGACCAACTGGTGATATGACGGGGATATCACAGGCATCAGCATCCAGGGTACTGCATCAGTTCCTGGATGCCATGTCAGCACATGTCACTGATCATGTATATTTCCCCAACTCCCGTGAGGTATTGGCAAGCAATATGTGTCTCTTCCAGCAAATAGCGAAATACCCTGAGGTAGTGGGTGCAATAGACTGCATGCACATACACATCAAAGCACCAACTGGTGAGTGGGGTAGGGTCTACTATAACCGCAAGGGTTTCCCCTCCATCAACTGCCAGGTTGTGTGTGATGCCCATGGCATAATAATGAATGTGTGTGCTGGCTGCCCTGGAGGCTACCATGATTCCCATATCTGGCATCTGACACAGCTGTACCAGACATTTTCCAATGGGGACATCCCTCATGGTCACCTAGTGGGGGATGCTGGATATGCCCTTGAGCCGTGGCTGATGACACCCATCAGAAATGCACACACACACCTGAACAGGAACGCCATAATGAGGCACACGCACAAACATGAAATATAATAGAGCGTGTGTTTGGGCTGCTCAAGTCACGGTTCCGGTGCCTAGATACATCTGGTGGAGCCTTGCAGTACTCACCAACTACATGTACCCAAATAGTCATGGTATGTGCTATCTTACATAATATGATCCTCTGAAAACAGCTGCAGCAGGAGCAGCATAGGGCTGGGCCAAACAGCTTTCCATCATTGCCAAGGCCATCACAGGCAGAGCGTGACTCAGAGGAGGAACAACCTGAGCCTGCTCCAGTAGGCAGAAGGAGGTGTGCCCAGTATGCTTTGGCCTTGGCAAAGAGGCAACACATAGCATATACACTGGCTCAGTAGGAACCCTGGAAATGATACCTCTCTCTGACTCGCACATATAGTAAAAGGGATGCCTAACTTGACACTACCTGTTAACAAACATGTATAGGGAGTGTAATATGTGCATCCAACATAGGCAGCCCTGCAGAACCAGCTGAGGCATGATTGCCATGGGTTAAGCAATATAAAGCAGTGCTAAACAGCTTTTATCACTATTTAGTATATGTAAACAAAATTGCACACACTAAGTAGCACACGTTTGGGCAATGTTGAGCAATACTGGGCAGGGTTCAGCAATGTTGGTTAACATTGAGCAATGTTGTGCATGTTTGGTCAAAGTTGGGCTTAGTTCAGCAAAAGCAGGTAAACATGGTCATATTTGCTTCACTGTTCCTGAAGCAGTCTGGTCTGCCCAGTATGAAAATAAGAAGCAGTGGCAGTCCTCGAACCCAGGATACTGCGCATTATAGTCATAGTACTGAACCACTAAACCATGACAGTATGTCAGTGGTCAGCCTGTATGAAGATATGTTGATAAGTCTATGCAAAGTATCTAATGGAAACCCTGCAGGCACAGCATAATCCCTGTCAAGTTATGACACAAAGGTGAGCCATGCAGTAAGAATAGAACCTGATTTTCAACACACATATAGTATAAATGTTAATATTGGTCATGTTCACACACATCAACAAATGAGGTGTACCTCAGACAGCAACATACTGAAAGGTTACACTGGGCATGCTCACACACTGGAATAAATGAGACAAATGTCAGGCAACAAAACATTGAACGGCCGAACTGGGCATGCTCACATACTTAGGCCATGTCTGAGTAACAGCAGCGGCACACACATATCCGGCAGTTGCATGTGTTAACCCAGGAATCTCTCACTAGTCACCAATCCGCCTTGTGCACACAGTTATATGACAACAGACACATATATAATATAGTGGAACCCTGTCATAATCAAATATGTTCTGCATATACTTCAGTTGTTCATAGAAAGTGGGAAAGCAAAGAAGAAACAAAACCTGCAATCAGTATCATCAATGAACAATGTGCATCCTGAACATTATCATATGTTCAGAGGTTGATACTAGGCTATCTGCCCTAGGGCATGTATAAGCCTAGCCAGAGTGTGTTTGGGTTTTGCAACCCTGTTAGATTAGTAGACTGTGCCTGTGAATAATCGGTCACACAAGATAGCCCACATATGTTTAGTTTATTGTGCCTCTGTCTAGCAGGGATCCAGGAGATATCCCAGGGGTAATCATACGATCACCCATCCACTCGTCAAGATGTCTCCTGTAGGTGTTCAGTAGGGGTCTCTGTGTATGCGGGACTGGGATCTCATTCCAGAGTGAGTGGAGCCTCTGGGATAGGAATCTGTCTCCCCAGCATGTCCTAGTAATATCAGTGCTGAGGTTTACGTCCCTGGAGCGTGTAGCTTTAAGGGATTAGGATATCCTGAGGTGGAGCATCTCCATTAATTTTGGGATGGACATGGCTTTAAACAACAGGCACAGATCACATCCGAGTAGGCGGTAAGTGACTGAGTAGAGCTAGGGTTGCATCTGTGTGAGTCCCTACAACTACTTGGTGAGGTACTTGTGTGGCCATTACAGTAGCTGCAGGTGTCGGGTAAGGTACATCTGAAATGGGGCATTGTATCCAAGCATGGGCCTGATGAGTATAGGGGCGCATTAACCTCACTTGATCTAAATGTGAAACCTTATGGTATAAGGTGGCCTATTTAGAAGGTCTGTCTAACCACATTGGCAACGTGATTGTCAATGGCGAGAGTACTAACCACTCGTGTCCCCAAATCCACAATAACACCTACCATATGTGATGGATTACCACCTATGTGGTAATGTGTGGGCACATTGTCATTCCCAAAGGGGATGACTATGCATCTAATGGCAATTAGCTGTAGGCCATGGCTTTGGCACCAGTCATCCATCTCTTTGAGACCCTTTCTGAGGATGCTTGTGCCAGCTGGAGAGTTGATTATGGCACCCAGTTTGCAGTCATCTGCAAACATGGACAGCCATATTCCTCCTGTGTTAGCCTGTACGTCTGAGAAATATATACTGAACAAGAGAGGTCCCAGGACTGAGCCTTGTTGGATGCCACATGTAACTGGTGTATAGTCAGACATGGCACCTGCAATACTGACCATGTGGGTGCTATCCGTGATCCAGTTAGCAATCCATCTTGTGACATATGTGTCAATATTGAAGCGGGTGAGCTTATGTATAATGCCCGAGGGGAGTATTGTGTTGAAGTGTTTTGCGAGGTCCAGGTAGGCTGTGTGGACAACCATCTCTACGTCTATGGACCTGGTAACTGTTTAAAGAAGTCGAACAGGTTCAAAAGGCAAGATCTGCCCACAAAAAAGCAGAATTGTGTTTGACCAGTGTCTGTAGGTTCCTGATGTCTATGTGTATGACTCCCATGACAATACGCTCCATAGCTTTGCAGACCAGGCTAGTTAGGCTTATAGGGTGATATTGTCCATGGTCCCTTGTGGCACAACCTCTGTGGAGTGGGACCACTGTTGCTGTATGCCATTCCATGGGTACATATCCTGTAGTAACTCTGATATTGAACAGTGACTTAATGTGAGTGTTACGTTCATCATGAAGCTTGTCTTAGACGCAGGACAGGACACCATCCATTCCCATTGATGCTGTGTTGTCTGCTTTGGAGAGGGCAGCACTCACTTGTTCATCTGTGATGTCATGGAGGCTACACCCTGTTGGGATGGACATTTGCTCATTAGGGGGGATGTGGCGAAACATTTGCACTGAACCTGTTTGCCAGGATGTTGGCAATGTCTGTGGGATCAGTGTATCTTTTGTCGTTATGTCATATGAAGGTCTCTCCAAACACCATTATATTGGGCAACTTCCACTACCCAAACATAGACTGGGAGCATTACTCTAGCTCCAACAACCTAACCCAAAAGTTCCTAGAATTTATAAACTCAAATGCTATGGAACAACTTGTTACCACTCCCACAAGATGGGAAAACATACTGGACCTGATCATCATCAACATGCGGACTCTATGCTCCAGACCAAAAGTGTATCCCTCACTGGTAAGATCAGACCATAAACTAATCTCACTGGATATTTACATCCCGACCCCACCCCCTGCCTGGAAAACCACAGTAAAAAACTTCTCTAAAGCAAATTTCACACTCCTCAAAACCAAGGTGTAATCCTTCAAAGCCCCCGGGCCTGTGGAAAATATGGCCCAGACTGCAGAATCCTTTATAAACGCATTCTATGAACACCTTCAGGAATGCAGGGATCATGCAATCCCGAATAAAACCAAGACCCAATCCTCCAAAGGCAGACGTCCTGTCTGGTGGACCCCAGCCATAAACAAACTATACAATAGAAGGAGGAAGCTACTACATGATAGAGCAAAATCCCAAAAAGGGAAGGCATCTCTGATCACTATTAGCAAAAACTATGGGCACTCATAAAATCGTCTAAGGCCAGCTTCGAGAGAAAAATTGCACAGAACACTAAGGATAATCATAAGGCTTTCTTTAGTTATGTTAGGAACCTAGGTGGGAATTCCCAGATATGCTCAGAATTAGTCCAAAATGACAAAAAATACACCAAATCCACAGACATTACCAACATCCTAGCTGACAGGTTCAGCGCAAACTTCTCCCCCCTCCCCAACAAAAGGGAAAATATCTATCCCAGCAGAGTGCTGCCCCCCCTGACATCTCATATGGTCAGGTAAGAGCCGCCCTCTCCAAAACAAAAAACACAGCATCAATGGGACCAGACGGTGTCCCGGGCTTTGTCCTACATGAACTCCAAGAAGAGCTAAACCCAAACATAAAACTACTGTTCAATCTCAGCCTTACTACAGTATATGTACCCAAAGAGTGGCGTACAGCAACAGTGGTCCCTCTCCACAAAGGTGGTGCCTCAACGGATCTGGGCAACTATCACCCCATAAGCCTGACTAGCTTGGTCTGCAAAGCTATGGAAAGGATCATCATGGACCTCATAAATAAAGATATTGGGGACCTACAGACACTCAATCCTACCCAGTTTGGCTTTGTTAAGGGCAGATCTTGCCTCTTAAACCTGGTCAGTTTCTTTGAAACAGTCACCAAGGCCATTGACGAGGGGAAGGTGGTCCACACAGTTTACCTGGATCTCGCAAAAGCCTTCGATACAATACCCCACTCGGGCATTATAGATAAGCTCACCAGCTTAAATATAAACCCCTATGTCACTAGATGGGTTGCAAACTGGCTCAAGGACAGAACCCACATGGTTAGAATTGCTGGAGCCATGTCAGACTCCAAACCAGTTACAAGTGGTGTCCCACAAGGCTCAGTCCTAGGACCTCTCTTGTTCGGTATATATTTCTCTCAGGTACAGGCCAACACGGAAGGACTGTGGCTGACCAAGTTCGCAGATGACTGCAAACTGGGCGCCATAACCGACTCTCCAGCTGACACAAGCATCCTCCAAAAGGGCCTCATAGAAATAGACAACTGGTGCCAGAGCCATGGCCTCAAGCTAAACGCCAAAAAGTGTATAGTCATCCCCTTTGGCAAAAACAAAGTGCCCACAAATTACCACATACACTGTAATCCATTAAGTACAGAAGACGTAATTAGGGACCTGGGGAGCCAAGTTAATAGCAATCTCTCATTTGACAACCACGTGGCCAAAGTGGTTAGAAAAACATTTTATATAGCCCACCTAATTATGAAGGAATTCACATCTAGATCAGGGGAGGTCATCGTGCCTCTTTACTCATCCCTCATCAGGCCCATAATTGAGTACAATGCCCCTTTTGGGATGTACCTTACCAGACACCTGCAGCAATTGGAAAAACCCCAAAAGTACCTCACCAAGAGGATCAAAGGGCCCAAACAGATGCCATATGCTGCCCAGTTAAAGAAACTCCAGCTCTACTCAGTGGCATACCACCTGCTCAGAGGCGATCTGTGCCTGACGTATAAAGCCATGTCCAACCTGGAATTAATGGACATGCTGCACCTCAGAAAATCCAAATCCCATCGAGCTACGTGCTCGAGAGACTTGAACCTCTGCACTGAAATAAATAGGACATGCTGGAGGGACAGATTCATAACCCAGAGGCTCCCTTCACTCTGGAATAAAATCCCAGTCCAGGTTAGGCAGAGTCCCTCATTGACTCTCTTCAAGAGGAATCTTGATGAGTGGATGGGAGATCGTAGGTTTACCCCAGGTATCACTTCTGTGTCACTGTTAGACAGAGGCACAGTATACTAACCTCAAAAATGGCATAGCAAAATTCATTTAAAATGGGTGGCGAAAGCCAATCACATTCTGGCTAGGCTTATAAATGCCCTAGGGCAGATAGCCTAGTATGAACCTATGAACCTATTATGCAGTAACTCACAGCATATCTGGTATTTTCCACCCAGGTTCCTGACATAACTAAAGAAGGCCTTGTGATTGTCCTTAGTGTTTGGTGCAAGTTTTCATTAGAAGCGGCCCTTAGATGAATTAATGAGTGATTGTAGCTTCCTGCTAGTACTGATCAGAGATGCCTTCCCTGTTTGGGATTGTGCTCTATCATGTAGTAGCCTCCTCCTTTCATTGTATAGCTTATTAAAGGCTGTGGTCCACCAGACACGCCCCCTGCCTTTGGAGAAGTGAATGTTGTTATTTGGGATAGCATGATCAATGCATTCCAGTAGGTGTGCATAGAATGCGTTTGTAAAGGATGCAGTGGTCTGAGCTGTATTTACCCCTGTCCCAGGGTCTTTGACGGATACCACCTTGGTTTGGAGAAGTGTGACATTTGCTTTTGAGAAGTTCTTCACTGAGATTACCTAGGATGGGAGTGTGGACGGGATATGTATGTCCAGTGAGATAACTGTATGGTCTGACCTTACCAATGAGGGGTATACCTCTGGTGTGGAACATAGAGTCCCCATGTTGGTGATGATCATGTCCAATATATATTCCCCTCTTGTGGGTGTGGTGACCAGTTATGCCATAGTATTTGAGTCTAGAAATCCTAGCAACTGTTGGGCGAGAGTGTTGGCGCTTGAGTAGTATTCCCAGCCAATGTTTGTGTAGTTGAAGTCACCCAATATAATGGTGTTTGGAGAGACCTTCATATTCTCCAGTGTTCCCAGGAATACTGAGTGGTGTTCCTGAGTTCGGGAGGGTGGACTGTAGCAGTCTACAAACTGAAAGGCAGTTTTGCCTACTGATAGTTGCACATGTATGGTCTCCGATGCTTCGTGCAGTGCTACTAACCTGGAGGTGTGTGTATTTGTGATGTATATGGATACTCCCCCTATTTTTCTAGGCTGGTCCAAGTCTTGTGGCCAGAAAGCATGGTATGAAGTATAACCTGGTAGTGCTGGTGTGGTTTTGGGAGCCTGAACCAGGTGACTGTTACTGCACAGATATCGACATTTTCCATACTGAGGAGAGTCCTGAGTGTGTGCATTCTGAGGGTTAGACATCTTCTACCTTGTAACGTCTATTGAGGTGGGTTTGTCTTTTGAGCCTTGCTTAGAAAAGCCACTATGGGGGTGGCAAGAGCCTTAGTCAGTATTTGAAAGTCTAGGAGTGACAGGTGCAAGCCGTCCATAGCGAAGCTATGTGGCATGACGAACATGTCATCCCAG
The DNA here is from genome assembly GCF_019279795.1 of Protopterus annectens. Lineage (NCBI taxonomy): Eukaryota > Metazoa > Chordata > Ceratodontiformes > Protopteridae > Protopterus > Protopterus annectens. The sequence continues at coordinate 810,689,004 of NC_056729.1, forward strand.
GCTGACAGACACTGGATCCCCTTTGAATGACACCAATATGTTAGCCAACTGTTAAAAGTGATCAGTTTGTCTGTATACTGTGACAGCATTCTTGGTGAGGGTAAGATGCTACACAAGGTCAGGGTCATATTGGCCTGGGCTACATGATCAGAGAGCTCCTCTATGTCTCTCATCATGTAGTCCAGGGAGTAACGACTGAGTGTTTTCACACCAGCATGGACAATGATGGAGCCATATCTGTACTTAATTTTGAGTGACCTGAGTGCATGTGTTATGTGGCAGATGCTGGCACCCGACAGACAGCTCAAAGTGACCTTCTCCTTGTTCAGCCTGGTGAGTGGGATGTCAGTGTGTCTGACATTACAAGTCACCTATTACAAGTGTATTAGGTGTGTTGTTTAGCCCTAAGGGCAGTGACTGTGTGGCACACTGACTTTGTGAACTATGTGATATGTGTGTATTGTTGTGGGGTAGCAGTTGTTTGGGTGTCTGCTTTGGAGGTCTTTGCTGCTTATGCAGAGCTTATTTAGAGCCTCTGAATATGTTTCTGTGTGGTATTGTATTTGGTTTGCTGTCGCTATAGGTCTATGTGAGACTGGATTTGTGGTGTGTGTGGTTACCTTCACCACCTGATAGACTGTGCCAGTCATGGGTCGAGAGAGCTCAGCCTCCTGTTTGTTTATATAGTTGCATCTCTCACATATATCTGAGTTTGTAGGGAGGAGGAGAGGGTTGCCTGTGTACATAAGGCAGTTGTAACATTATGTCAAAATTCCAATATGCATTAGCTGGACTGGAGAGTACACACAGAACCGACCTTTGGACATGCCAGGATAGTATGATGACATACTCTGTGGACTGATCACAAAGGATCAGTAGGGTGTAAAGTGTGTAAATGAGTATAACAGGGGTTTAGTGGTCAGATTTGTTGGTGTTTTGGAAAGATTATCTGCGAAGGAGTCCAGACAGAACCATGACACCTCCTTCAGCTATGTCATAAATAGCAATGTACACTCATATATGTCCTGAGTCAGGGCCAACTGTACCTGACTGACAATGCCGACATCCTGTCAGACAGGCCCATACATACATACCCACCTCCCACTGACAAAAGGCCCTATCATCATATCAGGAGAATCACATGTAGAATGGGTAAACAGCTCCTTCTAAAGCTGAAAACATGGCATCACTTGGACAACATTGTTTTCCCATATGTATCATAAGTGAACTACAGAACAAACAGACCCTGAACCTGAACAGTCTGTTGAGCCTCACCCTCTCTACTGGATCTGAAACTGTTGAATGTGTTACAGCAATATATGGCACACCCCACAAGTGTTGGTGCACAACAGACCATGGGAACTATAGTCATATAAGCCTATGAAGTCTGAACTGCAAGGCCATGGAGTCCATCATGATTGAAGTCAAAAACAGAGCTATTGGAAGCCGACAAACACACAACCCTACCAATTGTGGTATGTTCATGGGCAGATCATGTTTCCCAAACCTGCTAGACTGTTCGCAAGGTAGCCACTCAGGACATACATCACTGAAAGGACCTACACACGTCCCACATAGACTTTGAATAGCCCTTTATCAACATCCCAGACACATGTCATATCCACAAAATCAACAATCTGTGCATAAATATGTATTGTCATATGAAGGAATGGCAATTTGTCCACAGATAGATCACACAAGCTAAGAATTGTGGGTCCTGTTCAAGCTGTTAACACCTGCTGACCCACATGGTTCATTCCTGGAATTGCATACAACAAAGTGCACACACATTACCATGTCCAGTCCGATGATGTCAGCATCCTACAAATATAGCAGGGGAAAAGAAACCACCCAGTAAAGCATAAAGCGCATCGTGTTAATGCGTATCTCTTTAATATCATAACATAGTTAGGTAGGGGTTTGAATCCTGCAATTGCTGAGTGTGTGGGGCTGTATGTGTGTGTGTGTCATTTCCTTTGAGAGGAGTGGCCTTTTTGGAGACTGTGACAACACATTAAAAGAGGTAAATTCCTCTTTGTCAAGTCTGATGATGTCAGTATCCCACAAAAACAGCAGTGGAAATAAAAGCGCCCAGTAAAGCATATAGCGAGTTGTGTTAATGCGTATCTCTCTAGTATCATAACATAGTTAGGTAAGGGTACAGCAGTGGAAATGCAAACACCCACTAAAGCATATAGCGCATCATGTTAATGCGTATCTCTCTAGTATCATAACATAGGTAGGCATTTAAATCCTGCAATTGCTGAGTGTGTGTGTGTGACACTGTTGATCGATGTGTTGTGGGTTTTGCTTTTACTACTGTATGACATATCAGTAAAACAACAGTACGTGCATTGCACAATCCAGGTATCTGTGTGTCAAATACACATATGTACATGTGACCTCAATTGGTAACTGTGTGGCAAAGACATATATGTACATGTGACCTCAATCACTTCATAGGTATGAAGCCTGCTTTCAACACGAATACATCTGTTACCATTGACAGTTGGTGCTGCTGCTTCTCAGACCATAGGTCACATATGTATGTATGTGACAAGTCCAGCCACTGTACTGATCTGTGCCCAAGGTCATCTGTGTCACACACTCACATGACAGTTACTATAGAATAGTGTGATTGAGGGTTTATGGCTGGGGCATATTCCAGACATGTTCAAACACAACACAGTCTGTCAATAATGGGCATTCATTATAGGTGTACAAAAATTCCGTGGATATGCATACAGACCCCTCATTGCTTATGTGATACACTGAGGGACATCAGCATACCTTTGGGAATATGAATATCAAAGGACGGATGACATCACATGTGGCTGTATGTACACATCGGTACCCCTGCTACATGTTGTGGGCTATTACCAATGTGGTACTGTCAGAATACTATGTATAGTAAATGTGGATGACTATGCTATAGTTGGCTCATAGCTTCACAGCATGGGTTTGTCAACAGGTATCTGTCTGTATGATACCCTTGTGGAGGATAAGTGTCTAATCTGGAGAATGCATTGTAGACCACTGTATGCATTACCAGATGTGGACAGACATATCCCTAGTGTGTCTGCTTGTACCTAGGATGGAAACATGCCAAACAGGAGTGGTCACAGGAATGTGTGGCGGTCAGTACCACTGGTAACTGGTATAGTACAGTACTGGAAGGATTCAAATGCTACTGTGTATCCTACAGCTGTGTCAGTTGTCAAGACATCATCTAACGATTGGTTAAAATCAGGCTGTTGAGGTTATGTACACTACCAGAATGCAAACCAATGACCGATATTAAAAGTATCACCCACATCATAGTGTCATACCATGTCATACACACATGTGTACCCAAGTTGTGACATATGTGTAGTAAAATGCATACTGGCCACCAATAGGAAATATGAAGTGTTAACACTGTGTAATACAGGGCATGTCAACCTTCCCATGTGTCCACCATGCACGTACATGCAGATAGTGCACCTCCACCATGTTCACAAATGTACACCTGCAAATCTGTTCTGCACGCAACACACACGTACCGTACACTCACCAACACATGCTGCCAGTACCACAAACATCAGCCAAGTGGCACATGGGCAAACAATCCATGTTTGGAATTAACACTGGTGTAAAAAATACTACATTGATAATCATAGCTTTGATGCATCATGCCTGCTCAGATATACCTACAAGGATATCATGACACTTTACTGTTGACAACATGTTAACATTGCTACACTGCTATTAGGTCACCCTGTGCATCAGCACCATGTTAGCCTGTTCCTGTATCAAAGTCACAGATGACAGGAGGTGGCACAGTTTCATCATATGCACAGGGTGTGTTATTGGTTTGCCAGAGCCTGACAATGACCCATCCAATCGACATGTGTGTGTGTGTGTGTGTGTGTGTGTGTGTGTGTGTGTGTGTGTGTGTGTGTGTGTGTGTGTGTGTGAGGGACAACAGTATGGGTCAGTATTGATGCAATGTGTGTGTGTGTGTATGTGTTAGCCCTAGGTGTTGGTTTATGTGTGTGTGTCTGCATGCACACAGTTCCCCCTTGTGGCTGCCAAATATGGGAGGTTATGGGACAGCCACAGACTGTACCTGTCAGGCTGTACAGATCACTGTCTCCGGCCATGGACACAGTACCTGTGCCTGGCAGGGGTGACACAGACAGTATTGGGTACTAAGCCAGACTGGGTACTATTGTCAGAGGCAGAGGGATGTTGACTGGACCCATGTCATTGCTGGGACTGGCCAGAGCCACGTGCATGTGGTCATCTCGGACAGTCTACCAACAAACCAGCCACAACATTGCTGGGGCTGGTACTGCCACTACGGGAGCAACTGTGACTTGTGTATTATCCGCGACGACCGCCAGCTGATGATGTTGCTGGCATACGTCCATGTCGACATCTCAGCCATCCTGCACTGTCCTGGCACATGGACTTAACATTGCGGAGGACATCGAGTGTCTCCCCCCAACGTCTATCAATGACATTGGTGCAATTATGGATGGCACCTGCAAGGTCACAGATACTGTCATTGATAGCGGTGTTATGAGCCATCTGCACCCTTAGTCCCTGCTTGGTGTACCGTTCCATACGTGCCTGTGCTTACATATTACAGCCCAGAACATACCTGAGGTTGTGAGACCTGTGGGGGCACGTCTGCCAGGGGCATTACGACCAGCGGTGTTCCCACGAGAACCCCTGGACATATGCCTATGTGGTACCGTACCAGGGGTATGGGCATGGCTGCTGTGTGGGGTTGCATGTGCCAGAGATACCACACTGTCCTGGTCAATGCCTACTGTATGCTGTTCCTCAGCTAAGGCCATTGGTGTTGAGGGATGTATTGGCAGTATGTATGTGTGCATAGATGGGGTGGAGAGCTGTGTACTGTCGATTGGTGGACCAACGACAGACCCTGTCAAACCTGCCTGTGCCACAACACATGTATCATCATGTCCACTATTTGTGGCAATGACTTCAGGTTCCCTGCTGCACTCATCCAACAATACCTTAGCACCTGTGAGAGGGAGGCAGGAAACACACTTTACCATCTATACAGGATGTTAGCACACATGCACACATGCACACATGACCACATGCACACATGCACACATGCACACATGAACACATGCACGCATGCACACATGACCACATGAACACATGCACACATGAACACATGCACACATGCACACATGCACACATGAACACATGCACACATGACCACATGAACACATGCACACAAATACATTACTCAGTTGAGTTGACACACACACACACACACACACACACACACACACACACACACACACACACACACACACACACACACACACACCAACACAATATGGAACATATTCATTAGTGGTTGATGGTGGAGTACAGTATCACAATCCAAAGAGTCCTATCACACGTGACAGCATGCAGGATGTGTGTTGCTCAACAGCATGCAGTGCGAGTGTAGAGAGTCTTGTTGATAACAGTATACATGTCGTTGATGCATGTGTGTTGTTCAATGATTGGCCTCACCCTGGAACACAATGTGTACATGGACACAACATTGCAGTGCAAGTCTGAAACACTTTCCAATGTCCTGTGCACCATCACACATAGGTATACATACCATGGCCGGATGCACACAACTGTCAGGTGCATAAGAATGAATGCTATGTGTAGTACTGTAGTTACTCTAATTGGATGTAGTGTACTACCATGAGCCATCATCAAGCATCATCATGTGGTCACTCAAGGCCACTAATGTATGTCACACTGGCAACTATATTGCTGTACCTGACCTGCACCACTTTAGCTACATTTACCATTTCACAGCCAGTTGTTACATGGGCATGTCAGGTGTTCAATAGGGAGCATTGCCTAACATGACTGTGCTGTGTGGTGACACGTGTCACACTGCCCCATGATAGGCCTCTACCCCTCAGATGTAGTATGTGTGCTGTGTTGATGACATTTGGGATACTGGAGTATGACCTTACAGCAGGTGTCTACATACGCCATGTGTATCATATTAACACATACTGCATATGAAAAAGTGGTGTATGTTGTGTGTATGTGTATTGACTCTGACTATACAATGTCCACGACAGTGTACCCCAATTGGTTGGGATGCTCTGTCTATTGCATGTGTTTGAGGCAGCTACTCATGATATTGGGATGTGCATAGTCCCACAGAAAATATGCAGAGCATGCACTATGTGTAGGTGTTTAACAACTCTCCTATGACATGCACATGTTATATGCTATATTGAATGTAGAACACTCACCAGCATGGGTCTGCTGTCTTGCTATCACACCAGAGGGACCTGCAAGGATATGAGACAGTTTGTCAGTGTCAACAACTATGGTATTGCTGCTGTGAGTTTGCAATTTCACAGTAGTACATGAGGTGACAGTCACAGGCATACAGATAATGTCCAAAATTATCAGTATTGCATGACACCAGGCTCCACATCTACTGAATACACAGTACACATCTGATAAATGAATGTTCTAACAATTGAGATAACAATGGTCTACAGATATGCCATGTTACCTGCATGCTCTGTATCGACGTGCTGGGTGACTTCAGCCTCCATGATTACACAGGTCTGTTGTACTGGTTGGCCAGTAGCCACTATGCTGAGGAGCAGCTCTTCCACTCTGGTGAGGGGGGGATGTGTTGCGGCACTATCACCTGTGGCAAGCTATTGTCTGTGGACATCGGACACATGCTGCCGGACATGTCTGATTAAATCACTGCAGTGATGGTGTACCTGCTCATAAGTCTGGTTATGCATGCCTACATCATTCACCCAATGAACAACATCATGCCACACTGCAGTGCGCCAATGCTGGTCCTGGCTGGTTCTGGAGAACAGCAGGTTGTGATGGTGTATGAGGGTGTCTACAATGACTTCCTCCTCCTAAGGGGAATACGCAGGTTTCCTGTTGTGAGACATGTCCCTGGAAGACAATAAAACAGTAATTGTGAGCAAGTCATGTGGCACACTTAACATTCTAAAGTATAGACATCAATGAAATGCCATATATAGCAACCTATTGGCTTTCAGTAGATACACTTTTAATACCACATATGACTGCTCAGCCCACAGTTGCCTGACAGTGCCTGCCGCATACTATATACCAAACCATGTTCTGCACAGCAATAAAGTGAAACCAGTATGTAAAACTATACAACAGTACATGGCACACTGTATGTGACACAATGCACCACCTAGCCACAGGAGGTGTATATGAAGCTAATGCATACAGACATTTGTCATCCATTGAAATGAATGCACAGTACGGTTACTGTACTACCAGTACACCACGCTACTTGTTGATAGCAAACCCCTCAGTAACATATGTGCACATTCATCACTATAGGTGGCATACTGCTGTACTACACTATACATGTTGCTAGATATGCACTTATATCCTGTGACACACATACCACCGAGGCCATGTTACAGGCATACCCACACACACATCAGACATACCTACAAGACACAAAGGTATGGCAACCCAGATTAGTTTTACCTGTGTACCATACAGTACTGTGTGTCAGCACCTACAAAACCTCATGCCTGAGGTATGTAATGTGTGAGGACTACAGTTAACTAACCATACTGTGCTGTTTAGGCCTACAGCTTCAGGTAGTACCCCAGTTCATACGGGATTTGTATTCACTAGTGTTAACAATTAATAAGCATACATGCACTGCTTTAGCCTACAATGTCACACTTCAAGTCAATACCATGGGCCTACGTCACACCGTATGCCATACTGCTTTTCCTGCCTAGAAATAGCATATGTATCTTTTGCTGGGATTACAGCTACAACACTACATACCATGATATACACAGTTTCCCACTAGGCTATCACACATATACACATCTTTGACACATTCGCCTACACATTCTCCATCACACCCAGTCAACCTCACATAGCATGTGGTGCAACAGGTACATGCGTGTGTGTATTGGGTCCTACGTGGCTAATAGGCTATTATCCACAGGGCCTATGGAAGCCTAGCCATATGGTACCCTGCCCTTCAACACCCATGTAATGTAGGTTAATGTGCCCTTGTCATGCAGAGCCACAGAGGTGATTCCCGGGTTGTGTTTCCTAACTCACATCCAATCATCGTGATTATTCATGGCAACTGCTAAAGAGGACCTTCATTTGCTATTGATATGTATTTAGTTACAGAGTATGGTATGTGTCTGAGATGATAATGTACCACTCAAGCATGTTCTGCTTTTTGACGTTACAAGGTTTAGATCAGTACAGTGTGTAGCTTGTATGGAGTTTCATCTGTTTACATGCAGCATGTCCAACACCTGTGGGTTTGGCCTAGCTTTGTATGTTAGGCAGAGGTAGCCTCTGGGTAGGTGGTATGTGACACAGTGTAGCTGTGGTTTTGTAAGACAGTCTGCATAGGGCATCTGTTTGACTCCGGTAATACTCTTTGTGAGGTATGTGTCTGGTGTTTACAGTTGCTGTGGATGTCTTCTGAGGTGCATACCAACAGGGCCATTATACTCTATGTTGGGTGTTATGACTGATGAGTACAGTGGAACACTGACCTCTATTTCCATGGATGACACACCTTTTCTGATGACGTGGACCATACTAACTTTACATGACTAGTGTGGCACTGTGATTATCAAAAGGGACACTATTGTCCACCTGTGTCCCGTAGTCTCATATCACACTTTCGGTGTTGAGTAGACTACCACCTATGTGGTAGTTCATGGGTACAGGGTTTTTAACAACAGGGATGGCAATACATGTACAACATTGAGCTTGAGCGTACATATGAACATCCAGTGGCGTACATATAGATATACATATCGGCACATATACAGTCCACCTTTCCTGGTGTGAATGTCAATTATGCAAAGGTTGAGAGGGATACAGTTATGTTATGATATTGCACAGTCTTGTGCAGAATGCATGGAAGGTATTCTCAGCCCATGTAACTTTAGCAGAACCCCCTATCTGGAAGACTAAAAACCTAACAAATCATACCCACTGTGTTTAAACACCACATGTCATATGCCAGCACTGTATGCTGTCTTGTTTGACACACACTACAACCTACATGTAAATATGCACATAACAACCTGCACCAACATATAAATGTCCACCCTGCACAAACAGTTGCAGTATGTCCCTTGCTCTATGCACATGTTCAGATGCTAATATATCAGACACATATATATCTCGCCATATGTGTGTACCATACACAACGCAGGGACCACACTGTTGTAAGTCCGTACACCTCACGGATGACCTGTTGGGCCTTGCTACAACATGGACAGTTGTCACATGTGTGCATACAGTAATAGTACAAGAGTATATATAGTTGCAAATGATACATTACTATCCTAGCCTGGTACAGCAGTTGCCAATGCTAAGCTACACATTATGTGACTATCATGCATGTCTTACTCTGTGACATCCAAGTTTATATAGGTGTTTGCACTACTCACCCAAACTGCCATTAAACACAGTACTGTACAGACCATAGATAACATGTTCAGATGTTTGACATATAATGCTGACCTACATATGTCACAGTTATGTCCCACTGCACACAGCTACACACCAATTTCTCCATGGCAGTAGTTATGCATGGCATCAGTGCATACATACCTACTGCTGCCACATATGCATGTTTCAGAGTGTGTACAGTACTATTCATAAACATCTACTACTTGCCAGTACCTACAAACTGTTACATACCTGTTTGTCCCTTTCAGGTCTGTCTGTGTATGCTTTGACAATTTTTATGTATTTTTTTATTTAGTAAGGGTTCTTACTTAAGTTTGCTTTTTGGTTATTAATTATTTTGTTTTTATTATTAATTAATAACTTTTGTTGTTAATTAAGTATATATATTTTTACTTAATTATATATATTTTTCATAAGTGCTACAGTTTCTCATTACTCTAAAGGAGTTGTACAGTTGCTTACACATGCAATGTAATGATTGCATGTGGGGATAGCAAGTACAATCTGCTTTTATAGGTATCTGCGCATGTGCAATGGATGCACTCTGCACCAATTGTTGCCCAGCATTTGGTAAATGCATACAGCCTGCTGTGTGGTAATTGCAGTACTCACTGTCATAGCAACCCACTGCTATAAATTGCTGAGGTATGTAGGTGTAGCCCTTTCAGATTTCCAGAGTGAGGCCCATGCTTGTTTGCTGTGGACACTGTTGTGTAAGTCAGAAGGTTGGTATACGTCTTATTAATGAAGCTAGAGGTGTAGACAGTGATGTACATGTTGTACTCAGACCTGACTGTTGCCACTTCCAGTACAGAGCTGTCAGTGTAGGGTTTTACTCACCCCTTCAAATGATTACACAACATTTATGTGACTATGTAGATTCTTTTCTACTCATATAATTAACTGCCATGCAAATGTAGTTATTGAGAAGTATTCTTTTGGCACATGAACTGTTTGTGAACTGTTATACTGTGAATATTAATGTACTCACTTCTGCAGGGTTTGTGTTTTTTATTGTTGACATTAGCACAGGGTTCACAGGACAACTGGACAATTTCAGTACTGAGTATGCCTGTCTACACCCTTGGTAGACCCTAAACACACATGTATCTTTTAATTGTTGGGGGGGATGCTTACATACAGAGAGCATTATGTATTAATGTGTGAATATTATCTTACTGGACTTAAAGGATTGGTGTGTACCTGTCAGTTTATCAAGGCAGGTGGTCTGTCTGCATAGTTCTCAACTGTGAACCTATCCAGATGGTAGTCATAAGTTACACTGTTATTCTTTGTCTGTGCAACTCACAGGAGTTTTCAGGACTGGTACAATGGCATTGTTACAGTCAGTTGCTTCCAGTACATGGCTGCATCCTTTGGTATTTTTGTGTTGTACTCCTGCATAAGGGTATGCTTATGGAGGTGCTACCAAAGCTATTTTCAGAGTGTGTAACAGCAGAATAGCTTATATGCCTGTGTGTTTGTGCCTCTGCCAGGTCTATGGAACACTCAGATACATCTTTGTATGGAGTCAGGGATAGGTAGTTAAAAGTGAGGTACACCTTACACATAATAGGGACAGTAGGTGTAGACTTGAATGAAGCAGTGCATATAGATTTGTACTCCTTTCATGAAGTACAAGCGGTGTCCACTGTTATTATTGTCAGTATTCATTGTGTAATACCTCACCTTTCTGACTGACATCAGTACTTTTCTGAGGGATTCAGAGGGACACAGCTAAAATATGTTTCACAATCAGGGACATCCCTGGAAAGTTGTCACAGTTAGGAGGTATGGCCTTTGCTCTAGTCAGATATGCCAGTGTTTGTCCTGCTATGATACTGTGTGGGGGTTGTAAAGTGCCTCTGTAACATTATTTGCTGCTTGAATGGCTGCTTCTCACATCACACTCATGTAATGCAATTTCAAAACAATTGCTGATAAAGATCTACAAACCAAGCTTTGTGTTATGGCCTTCCTATTTTTCATTTACATTCACTCATTTTAATGCATGATATATTTATTTCAGCACCAAGTTATTGCATATCTGCTGTGGCTTAGTGGTACTTCAAACAGTCAAGTGTGTCCAAGGTCTGGGGTTCGAGAATGACAGTGGTGTTTAATTTTGCTGCTGAACAGAACAAGGACCCTGACATACAGACTGATTAAGGCACTTTTAAGCAGTTGTAAGCATGTTTGCGCAGGTTTGTGCGATGCTTAGCAATATGTAGATAAGCGCACACATGCGCTCAAACACGGTAACTACTGCTTAAAAGTGCTTACTCCCGCTAACCCCCATGCTAATTTCTTTGAAAGACTCCACATATGTTTAGACTCCACATTTCTTTAACAGTGCAATACTCGTATACTGGTAGACAAACACGCTTACACCCGCTCGCTCACTCACTTGCACGTGCACCGACATTGGTGCTTGCATTTGTCACTCACGCTGGGTGGGCGTGATCCCTTGTGATGCCTATTACATCGGACTACATGAGTACAGTATCGGGTATGGCTGACCATTATGCGATGACAGGCGTTCGACTGTATGGAATAGGTGGCCTGTCCAGTGACATAATCATATTATATGCATGTTCCTCATACAATCTGCTCCCATCTGGCTGATACATGGGAACCAATACTCTGCAATACAGACATGTAAATGTGTTTTGGGAAATGCATCTTTCTGCCGGGTCATGCTACTGCATACCTATTGTAGGTTTTCCACCGTTAATATTGGCCGGTGTGAGACTTTAGGAGTAACACCTTTCCCACTTTGCATGGGACAGTCCCTCATTAGGCATATGTGTCATGCGAGAATAATCTAGCTATAGCAAATGTCACGATTAGAGTTCAATTATATTCTACGTTTCTCTAATAGTTGCATGTAATGGTTGTAAAACTGACACTTCGATATGTTATGTGAAGTAGCATAAGCAACTTGACTGCTGCTAGACTAAGCTTTCATTTGTGCTAATATGTATATTTCTGTACTATGCATGGCTGTGGGTATGTTCTGATCTGGTACGTATGACATTTCTACAGAGCAGGTCCCACTTTGGCCATTTGGAAAGGTGGCAGCCCTATAGGACCTATATGTAGAGATGTCAGATTTGGCAAGGAAACACATACCCACAGCCATTAGAAAATTGACTACTTCATCGTTTTACATAAGTTAAGGTTATTCTTGTAGCATTATAGTTGCTAATACTGTTTCCTATAATATCTAGGTGTTTCAGATACAACAAAAAATTTTTATGCAACCACTACAAACAATAGATGAACTCTTTTCCCGAAATCACTGGCCATGTGCCGTAACATTCATTTTGCAGGACACAACTGCCCCGAGTGGAGTGTCCCTCACAAAGGCGGACAGGTGGTAACCCCAAACTATTATGCTATCATCTACCTAAGGTGGTCAGCGGAATATGCGCTTTCCGTCACTAGCAGACCTCACATACGAATGGGGGAAAATGAACACTGTATCAGGGACACTGCATAACACTCTGAGGGACACATTTAGATGATTGGTTCTATTAACCTGACACATTGACAGTCACAGGGCATATGTATTCATTCACATTCGTTGAGGTACATGCTGTTTATGACTCATACATGTTATCATTAGTCATTACGTGTATTCCGCCACCTGTCCACCTAATATCACTAGTTCTGGAAGTGTTTAGTTAGGACTGTGTTACATTCTGATTTGTAATCATGGACGTCCATGATAATTGGGTACAAGGCATTGAGATAGTCCCTATGTGTTCCCCCAATGGTTTACGGACTATCCAGTAGATGTACTCTTCAGGTTTGGGGGGTATAGGCGTCTGCTATGCCCACATAGGAATATTAATTACTTCCACGGGGCGGGCCTAATACATCTCTGCCAACCAACACCTGCACACTTAGGCCCGTTATTGCATACCCATGATTCCCCTACCTGACACCCATCTACAGCACTCATGACTCATACTTACTGCGAGCACAGCTGGGGTATGAACACACCCCTACACACTGCCCATTCTTCCCGTCTCGGGACACATGTCGTACGTTTTGTCAACTCATGTGTTATTACACTTGCACAACCTACTGTTCCATGTACAGCTACGTCCTGCTTGTGTCGATTATCGCCAGTTCACCTGTATGGTGAATTTTTGGTGCCCTGCAAGGGAACCCGTTATCCATATTTAAAGTGTAGACCTTGCAGATCTCTCCCACTGGTACTTTCCTGCCGGTGGTTTTGAAAGCAGCTGTGTGTTTACCTTTATTGCATGTCTTAGGTTCATAGGTTCATACTAGGCTATCTGCCCTAGGGCATTTATAAGTCTAGCCAGAGTGTGTTTGGCTTTCGCCAACCATTTTAAATTAATTTTGCTATGCCTTTTTTTGAGGTTAGTATACTGTGCCTCTGTCTAACAGTGACACAGAAGTGATAACCGGGGTAAACCTACGATCTCCCATCCACTCATCAAGATTCCTCTTGAAGAGAGTCAATGTGGGACTCAGCCTAACCTGGACTGGGATTTTATTCCAGAGTGAAGGGAGCCTCTGGGTTATGAATCTGTCCCTCCAGCATGTCCTATTTATTTCAGTGCTGAGGTTCAAGTCTCTCAAGCACATAGCTCGATTGGAATTGGATTTTCTGAGGTGCAGCATGTCCATTAATTCCGGGTTGGACATGGCTTTATACGTCAGGCACAGATCGCCTTTGAGCAGGCGGTATGCCACTGAGTAGAGCTGGAGTTTCTTTAACCGGGCAGCATATGACATCTGTTTGAGCCCTTTGATCCTCTTGGTGAGGTACTTTTGGGGTCTTTCCAGTTGCTGCAGGTGTCTGGTAAGGTACATCCATAAAGGGGCATTGTACTCAGTTATGGGTCTGATGAGGGATGAGTAAAGAGGCACGATGACCTCCCCTGATCTAGATGTGAATCCCTTCATGATTAGGTGGGCTATATAAAATGTTTTTCTAACCACTTTGGCCACGTAGTTGTCAAATGAGAGATTGCTATCAACTTGGGTCCCCAGGTCCCTAATGACTTCTTCTGTACTTAATGGATTACCACCTATGTGGTAATTTGTGGGCACTTTGTTTTTGCCAAAGGGGGTGACTATACACTTTTTGACGTTTAGCTTGAGGCCATGGCTCTGGCACCAGTTGTCTGTTTCTATGAGGCCCTTTTGGAGGCTGCTTGTGTCAGCTGGAGAGTTGATTATGGTGCCCAGTTTGCAGTCATCTGCAAACTTGGTCAGCCACAGTCCTTCTGTGTTGGCCTGTACCACCAAGATATATATACCAAACAAGAGAGGTCCCAGGACTGAGCCTTGTGGGACGCCACTTGTAACTGGTTTGGAGTCTGACATGGCTCCAGCAATTTTAATCATGTGGGTTCTGTCCTTGGGCCAGTTTGCAACCCATCTAGTGACATAGGGGTTTATATTTAAGCTGGTGAGCTTATCTATAATGCCCGAGTGGGGTATTGTATTAAAGGCTTTTGCAAGGTCCAGGTAGGCTATGTGGACCACCTTCCCCTCATCAATGGCCTTGGTGACTGTTTCAAAGAAATCGACCAGGTTTAAGAGGCAGGATCTGCCCTTAACAAAGCCAGACTGGGTAGGATCCAGTGTCTGTAGGTCCCCAATATCTTTATTTATGAGGTCCATGATGATCCTTTCCATAGCTTTGCAGACCAAGCTAGTCAGGCTTATGGGGCGATAGTTTCCAGGATCCGTTGAGGCACCACCTTTGTGAAGAGGGACCACTGTTGCTGTACGCTACTCTTTGGATACATATCCTGTAGTAAGGCTAAGATTGAACAGTAGTTTTATGTTTGGCTTTAGCTCTTCTTGAAGTTCATGTAGGACGCAGCCCGGGACACCATCTGGTCCCATTGATGCTGTGTTTTTTGCTTTGGAGAGAGTGACTCTTACCTGAGCATCTGAGATGTCAGGGGGGCAGCACTCTGTTGGGATAGATATTTACCCTTTTGGTGGGGAGGGGGGGAAAGTTTGCACTGAACCTGTCAGCTAGGATCTTGGCAATGTCTGTGGGCTCGGTGTATTTTTTGTCATTTTGGACTAATTTTGAGCATATCTGGGAATTCCCACCCAGGTTCCTAACATAAGTAAAGAAAGCCTTGTGATTATCCTTAGTGTCCTGTGCAATTTTTCTCTCAAAGCTGGCCTTAGACATTTTTATGAGTGCCTGTAGTTTTTTGCTAATACTGAACAGAGATGCCTTCCCTTTTGGGATTTTGCTCTATCATGTAGTAGCTTCCTCCTTCTATTGTATAGTTTGTTTATGGCTGGGGTAAACCAGACAGGACGTCTGCCTTTGGAGGATTGGGTCTTGGTTTTATTTGGGATTGCATGATCCATGCATTCCGGAAGGTGTTCATAGAATGCGTTTATAAAGGATTCTGCGGTCCGGGCCATATTTTCCACAGACCCGGGGGCTTTGAAGGATTCTGCCTCGGTTTTAAGGCATGTGAAATTTGCTTTAGAGAAGTTTTTCACTGTGGTTTTCTGGGCAGGGGGTGGAGTCGGGATGTGAATATCCAGTGAGATTAGTTTATGGTCTGATCTTACCAGTGAGGGATACACTTCTGGTCTGGAGCATAGTGTCCCCATGTTGGTGTTGATCAGGTCCAGTATGTTTTCCCCTCTTGTGGGAGTGGTAACAAGTTGTTCCATAGCATTTGAGTTTATAAATTCTAGGAACCTTTGGGCTAGGGTGTTGGAGCTAGAGTAATGCTCCCAGTCTATGTTTGGATAGTTGAAGTCACCCAATATAATGGTGTTTGGAGAGACCTTCATATTTCCAGTATTCTCAGGAAGGCCGAGCGGGGTTACTGTGTTTGGGAGGGTGGTCTGTAGCAGGCTATAAACTGGAAGGCAGTTTTACCCACTGTTAATTGCACATGGATAGTCTCTGATGCTTCGTGCTGTGCCACCAACCTGGAGTTGTGGGTATCTTTGATGAATATTGATACTCCCCCTCCTTTTGTGGTTCAGTCCAAGTTTTGGGGCCAAAAAGCATGGTATGAGGTATAACCTAGTAGTGCTGGGGTGCTCTCGGGAGCCTTGAACCAGGTTTCTGTTACTGCACAGATATCGATGTTCTCCATGCTAAGGAGAGTTTTGAGTGCGTGCATCTTGAGGTTTAGACTTCTGGCGTTGAGTAGCATTACTCTTAGTTTCTTATCCCTTGTGATACCTATGGAGGTGGGTTTGTCTTTTGAGCCTTGCCTAAAAAAGGCTCTATGGGGATAGCAAGAGTCTTTGCCAATATCCGAAAGCCCAGGGGTGACAGGTGCAAGCCGTCCCTAGCGAAGCATCGTGGCTTGTCGAGCATGTCATCCAAGGCTGACAGGCATTGGATCTCCTTTGAATGACACCAATACTTAAGCCAATTGTTGAAATTGATCATCTTGTCTTCATATTGTGTCATCATTCTTGGTGAGGGTAAGATGCTACTCAAGGTCAGGGTCATACCGGCCTGGGCTACATGCTCAGACTTATGTCTCTTTTCATGTAGTCCAGGGAGGTACGTCTCAGGTCATTCACACCAGCATGGACAATGACTGAGTCATATTTGTACTTGCCTTGGAGTGACCTGAGTGCTTGTGTTATGTGGTGGATCCAAGCGCCCGACAGGCAGCTCACCGTGATTCTCTCCTTGTTCAGCCTGGTGAGCGGGACGTCAGTGTGCCTGACGATAGTCTCCTATTACAAGTGTATCAGGTGTGTTGTTTAGACTTAAGGGCTGTGACTGTTCAGCACACTGGCTTTGTGAGCTATGTGTTGCACGTGTTTTGTTTTAGGGTAGCGGTTGCTTGGGTGTCTGCTTTGGAGGTCTCTGCTGCTTAGGCAGATTTTTATTTAGAGCCGCCGAGTATGTTTTTGTGTGTTTATGTGTTTGGTTTGTTGTCGTGGTAGGTCTATGTGAGACTGGAATTGTAGTGAGTGTGGTTTCCTTCTCCTCCTGACTGGTTACACCAGTACTGAGTTGAGAGAGCTTAGCCTCCAGTTTGGCTATATGGTTGCATCTCTCACATGTGTTGGAATTTGTTGGGAGGAGGAGAGGGTTGTCTGTATACATGAGGCAGTTGTAACATTGCCTCAAGATTCCCAGATTCACCAGCTGGACTGGAGAGGAGATTGACAACTGACGTTTGGACATGCTAGAATAGTATTGGGAATTCCTTTATAATTGAAAAAAAGGGCCAATGGGGAAAAAGATACTCAAGGGGAGTTTGCGAGGGTGTAGTGCTTTTAATTTTTTAGAGCTGACTTATATAATTGCTGTATGTCTGTATGTCTGACCGGCCTAGCTGGGCAGTGTGGGAGGTAAATGTTTGTTTATTGGACCTCCCAGTAACATATGCCCAGTCTGAATATGTTACCCATAATTGCTGTAACCTAGTTATGTACATGTGTATATCTGCAATGACATATATATATATATATATATATATATATATATATATATATATATATATATATATATTTTTTTATATATATATATATATATATATATATATATATATATATATATATATATATATATATATTTTTTTTTTTTTGTGTGTGTATATGTGTATATATCAATAAATGTTGTATGTATGTATATATATATATATATATATGTATATAAAATACACACATTTGTTTGTCCGTTGACCAATACATTTCTCAGACGTAGACACTTACACAAGCATATTGGATTTTATCTCTGCTTCAACACCATACCATTGCCTTAGTCATTATGACACAGACACTTCACACCGGTTAACTTGTAATCGGTATATAGCACGTTATACAGCGGACAGATGTCGCAATCTGTTCATGTATGGAGTACCGATGATAAGTGTGATGTGATACAGTGTCATTTGACCTATTCCTCATCTGCACAGCCTATTATTCCTGGTACTGTTTTTGTTTCTGTGCACATTCATATTATTTATGTCAATAAATGGAGTGCATGTGTTACAGGGAATGAACTTCAACATATTGATATCTGCATGTGTGTATGCATATATATCTATTATGTACTAGCTGACCTACACGGGCCACTCCATTGGAACTGGCGCAACCAACCCTGGCACTCCTGTATCCATAATCGCATAGCCATAGTTTCTCCACCCCACCTGTGTTGAGTTTCTATGTGTAGCAGCCATTATCCACCTGATATCGCATCCATGACACACCTTTACACATTGCCCTCTCTAGAGCATTTGGGCCCATGCACACATTTTGTAGTGACTCGTGTATTCACAGGGCCTCCCGCCATTTTTATTTGCACATACGTGCCTTTCCTTGTATTATGCATTACGGCCATTTGCGGGTTGCAAGTGCAGGAGGTCACAACATGAACTACATTCCATATGCGTACAGTTCAACGATATTATGGCCACTGGTAATAACCCTGCCTCTGGTGTGAATAGCGGTGCTCTGCTCACTCTTGTGCAGCTTTATCTGACATACGCTGCAAGCAATATATAATACCTTAGTTGCTCTAGATTCCCTTCACAACCCTTGTGTATGCTTTATTATTTCGGCGCTCATTCTTACAGTATGTATGTATATATATATATATATCTATCTATCTATCTATATATATATATATATATATATATATATATATATATATATCTATATATATATATATATATATATATATATATATATATATATATATATATATATATATATATATATATATATATATATTTGGTACTTATGTATTATCCCAACCACATTTTCGTGCAAAATTTACATGCTGCAATGGAAATCAGTGCGGGAAACACCATAAGGGGCTATTTTACATCCTTACTGATGAAAATTCAGTTTCGCTTACATTCAGGAAATGAAACAATCGTGCAAGTCTTCTTCCTGCTTTGCATGCATTACACATGCATGCTTCAATTGGCAGGACTGCTGTCTTACTGAGGAAAAGAGTAGTTTAACTGGGAGGAAGGAATGCTGAGAAGAAAAACATGGACAACTGTTATTCTAATCCCTTAGAACTGCCCAATAACTTTACATTACAAATTTTTCCTGTTCCTAAATGTAATGTAAAGTTTTTGGGCAGTTATAAATAATTAGAATAACATTTTGAATTGTAATCATGTCTGCACTATCATTACTCATAGTTGGCATTTGTTCTGGACAAGGATATCAATAATTGTCTGTTCATCTTCACTTTGCTGTTTGGGGAAACAATTTTGTTCGAGTTTTCATGCAGCCGCTTCCCCCAACAATCAGAATCCTGCAGTGGGTGCATATACACTGGTGAGCGAAACAGCATCTGAAAATGTATTAAATTCACCATCCAAACTGTGATATTAGACACGCGTATGAACTCATATTAGACACACTTAAGAACCCAACCAACAGGACGATATTAGCCATTATAACTCAAGCGTGCATCTGCAGTGCACGTAAGACAGGGAGAGGGTTTCTCAAATTGTCCATATTCCTACAAGTAATGTAAAGTTTGTGGGTCGTTGTAAGGAAGTAGAATAACAGTTGAAAGTGTTTCATGTACTTGGATTTCTGGAGGTATGCGCATATCGCTCTGGTTACGATAATACGTAAGTACCATATTTTTATATATTCCTTTATTTTATGTCTGTGGATATATATCTCTACACACACACACACACACACACACACACACACACACACACACACACACACATATATATATATATATATATATATATATATATGTGTGTGTGTGTAGATATATATATCTATATATCTATATATATATATATATATATATATATATATATATATATATATATATATATATATATATATATATATATGTGTGTGTATATAAGTTACATCTGTACATAATAACATACATTTGCTATGCTGGGAGCTGCTTACACCCGCGCAGACGCACTTGCATATCCTTATTGTGAGTTAAATATGTTTACTGCCACTTTTTTGTGCTTATAGGTTCATAGGTTCATAGGTTCATAGGTTCATACTAGGCTATCTGCCCAAGGGCATTTATAAGCCTAGCCCATATTTATGTGGCTTTCGCCACCCCTTTAGTTTGAATAAAAAACTATGCCTATCATTTTTCTGTGCCTCTGTCAAGCAGTGATACTGAAGTAATCCCTGGGGTATATCTGCGATCTCCCATCCATTGGTCAAGATTCCTCTTGAACAAGGCCAGCGAGGTGCTCTGCCTCCCATGTACCGGGATTTTGTTCCACAGCATAGGGAGTCTCTGGGTGATGAATCTGTCCCTCCAGCACGTTCTATTTATGACCGTCTCAAGGTTTAAGTCTCCGCCCTTGTGGTTCTGAGGGATCTAGATTTTTGAGGTGAAGCATATTCATCAAATCTGGGTTTGACATGGCCTTATATGTCAGGCACAGGTCACCTCTGAGCAAGCGGTATGAGACTGAATAGAGCTGGAGTTCTTTCAGTCGGGCAGCATAAGACATATTTTTGAGACCCTTTATCCTTTGGGTGAGGAACTTTTGGGGCCTTTCAAGCTGCAGCAGGTGTCTGGTCAGATACATTCCGAATGGGGCATTGTACTCAATCATAGGTCTAATGAGTGATGAGTACAGGGGGACGATGACCTCCCTTGATCTAGATGTGAATCCCTTCATGATCAGGTGGGCGATATAGAAGGTTTTCCTAACTACTTTAGCAACATGAGTGTCAAGCGAAGGCTACTGTCAACTTGGGTCCCCAGATCCCTGATGACTTTTTCTGTGCTCAGTGGATTGCCACCTATATGGTAGCTAGGGGTAACCTTGTTTTTCCCGAAGGGTATTACTATGCATTTTTTGGCGTTTAACTTCAGCCCATGGCTCTGGGACCAGTTATCCATTTCTGTGACGCCCTTCTTGAGGATTTCTGTGTCAGATGTGTTTTCGACTATGGCCCAGTTTGCAGTCATCTGCAAACTTTGTCAGCCATAACCCTCCTGTGTTTGCTTGTACTTCAGAAAAGTAGATGCCGAACAAGAGTGGACCCAGGACTGAGCCCTGTGGGACACCACTTGTGACAGGCTTTGAGTCTGACATGGCTCCAGCAACTCTGACCCTGTGGGTTCTGTCACTTAGCCAGTTTGCAACCCATCTTGTGATGTATGGGTTTACATTCAAGCTGATGAGTTTTTCGATGATACCTGAGTGGGGTATTGTGTCAAGGCCTTTGCCAGGTCGAGGTAGGCTGTATGGACTGCCTTTCCCTCATCAATGGCCTTGGTGACTGTCTCAAAAAGTCAACCAAGTTTAAGAGGCAGGATCTGCCTTTGACAAAGCCAAACTGGGTTGGATCCAAAGTCTGCAAGTTCCCTATGTCTTTATTTATGAGTTCCATTATGATCCTCTCCATGGCTTTGCAGATAAGGCTTGTCAAGCTAATGGGCGGTAATTTCCAGGGTCTGTGGAGGCACCGCCTTATGAAGTGGGACCACAGTCGCCGTCGCCACTCCTTGGGTGTATCCTGAGGTGAGGCTAAGATTAAACAGCTGTCCTAACTGTGGGTTTAATTCCTCGTTGAGTTCATGAAGCACACAGCCGGGACACCATCCGGTCCCATGGATGTTGTGTTTTTGCCTTAGTGAGGGCAGTTCTCACCTGGGCGTTGGAGATGTTTGGGGGCTACAATCCTCTGGAATAGATATCTCTCCTTTTGGGGGGAGTTTGCACTGAACCTGTCAGCCAGTATGTTAGCAATGTGTGTAGGTTCAGTAATTTTCACATCATTTTGAACTAATTCTGAGCATATCTGGGAGTTTCCTCCTAGGTTTCTAACATAGCTAAAGAAGGCCTTATGATTGTTTTAGAGTCCTTGGCGATTTTTCTCTCAAAATTTGCCTTGGATGATTTTATGAGAGCTCTTAGTTTTTTACTTATAATGATCAAAGGTGTCTTACCTTTCAAGGATTTTGCTCTATCTTGTAGTAGCTTCCTCCTTTTGTTGTTGAGCTTGTTTATGGCTGGGGTCCACCAGACTGGACGCTTGCCTTTGGTACAGAGAGTCTTAGTTTTGTTTGGGATTGCCTGATCCATGCAGTCCTGTAGGTGCTGGTAGAAGGCATTTGTAAGTGATTCAGCGGTTTGAGTAATGTTTACCACTGGCTCAGGGGCCTTAAAGGAGACCACACTAGTTTTAGAAGTGTGAAATCGGCTTTTGAGAAGTTTTTCACTGTGGTCTTTTTTTTTCAGGTGGGGGCGGGATGAGGACCTCCAGCGAGATTAGTTTATGATCTGATCTCACCAGTGAGGGGTATACTTCGGTGTTGAACATTTTGATCCCATGTTCGTGATGATGAGATCAAGTATGTTTTCTCCTCTTGTGGGGATGGTGACTAGTTGTTCCATGGCATTTGAGTTTATGAACTCCAGGAATCTTTGGGTTAGAGTGTTCGGGCTTGAGTAGTGTTCCCAGTCTATATTAGGGTAGTTGAAGTCACCTAGTATGATGGTGTTTGGAGATACATTTATCCCCTCCAATGTTTTCAGGAAGGCCATGTGAGGTTCCTGAGTTTGAGAGGGTGGCCTGTAACATGCTACAAATTGCAAAGCAGTCTTGCCTATGGTTAATTGCACCTGGATGGTCTCCGATGCATCGTGCGTTGCCACCAACCTTGAGGTGTGGGTGTCCTTTATGAATATGGACACCCCCCCTCCTTTCTTGGTGTTGTCCGGATTTTGGGGCCGGAACGCATGATATGAGGTGAAACCTGTTAGTGCTGGGGTGCTCTGAGGAGCCTTGAACCAGGTTTCTGTCACAGCACAGACATCGATGTTCTCCATATTGAGAAGGGCCTCGAGTGCGTGCATCTTGAGAGTGAGACTTCTGGCATTGAGCAGCATTACCCTTAGTTTTTTCTCCTTTTTGGTGTTCTAGGGTGGTAGGTTTAGAATTTGAGCCTTGCCTAAAAAAGGTACTATGGGGGTGGCAAGAGCCTTTGCCAATATCCGGAAGCCCAGGGGTGACAGGTGCAAGCCGTCCCTTGTGAAGCAGCGTGGCTTGTCCAGCATGTCATCCCAGGCAGACAGACATTGGATCCCCTTTGAATGACACCAGAATTTAAGCCAATTATTAAAGCTGATCATCTTATCACTGTATTGTGGCATCATTCTAGGTGAAGGTAGGATACTGCTCAAGGTCAGGGTCATACCTGCCTGGGCTACATAATCAGAGAGCTCCTCGATGTCCCTTTTCATGTAGTCCAAGGAGGCACGTCTCAGGTCGTTGACACCAGCGTGGACAATGACTGAGTCATACTTGTACCTGCTGTTGAGAGACCTGAGTGCTTGCGTTATGTGGCGGATTCTAGCCCGACAGGCAGCTTACTGTGACCTTCTCCTTACTCAGTCTGGTGAGCGGGGCGTCAGTGTGTCTGACTATGGAATCACCAATGACAAGTGTGTCTGGCATTTTGTTTGGCCTTAAGGGCTGTGACTGTTTGACACTCTGACTGTGTGGTCTATGTGTTGCATGTGTTGGGTCGTGAGGTGGTAGTTGTTTGGGTGTCTGCTTTGGTGGCCTCTGCTGTTTTGGTAAATTTTGATCAGAGCCTCGAGTATGTCTTTGTGTGAGTATGTGTATGATTTGAAGTTGTGATGGTACCATGTGTGACTGGGTATGTATTGTGTGTGGTTACCTTCTCCTCCTGTCTGGTCTTGCCAGTCCTATGTTGAGAGAGCTCAGCCTCCAGTTTGGCCGTATAGTTGCATCTCTGCATGTATTTGTGTTTTGTGGGAGGAGGAGAGGATTGTCTGTGTACATGAGGCAATTGTAACATTGCCTCAATATTCCCAGGTTCACCAGTTGAGCTGGAGAGGACAATAGCAACTGATCCCTCGACATACTAGAAGTAGTAGATAAAGAGACTTTCAAAGGACTCCGGGGGAAGTGGGTTTTAGGCTGGTGGGGTACTATCTATAATAAGAGTGCTTTATCAAGGTGCAAGTACTGTAGGAGTAAGTGCTAGGCTTTACAGATAGAGAATAGTCTACTTGGGAATCAAGTAGAGATGAACTTTTCAGTTATAGGATATGCTGGTTAGATCAGCAGTACAGCTCGAGGAAGGTAGTTCTAAGGGAAAATTTGAAGAGTGGAATTTAGATGGCCCGAATAGTTAACCTTGTTTAACCGCCGCTGCTCTTGTGTGCAACAGTGGCAACTCAGCTAACGTTTAGCGTGTTTTATAGCAGGGGCTGAAGGGAGCTAGGAATTGGCCCAAAACGACCAATGGACTACTAGTTTCTGGCTGAAACTTCACCAAATCGGACAGAAAGGCCACTCAGTGCCTCCCACTCCCACTGGTAAGCAAAGAAACTTCCCTCCTCCCTAATAAGGCAATGGATCAGTAACAGGAACTATAAACAAAGCCCAGGGATCAGCAACTCTGAAACTGGACTACTCTAGTTCAGTAAGGCGGGAAAACAAGAGATTTTTTTGTTTTATTACAGAGATAAGGAAAAAAACAGACAGTAAATGCTATAAATGCTGTAAATCGGCTAGCGCACTTTAGTGTGTAGCCTACAGAAACAATTTGCAACAATTAGTAACTTAAAGTGCAATAAACAGTGTAAAATGCAGATGTGTACCTTATGTGTACCGTATTCATTATGACAGTATCACTTTGATTGAAGGAATCCGGTTAACTGCCCCATGCAAAACACACATTCACCTTTACATGTTTAAATATTGGCTTTACAGCACAGAGGCATTCATTACACAAGAAAATGATATGTGCTATAGTCATACTTGAACCGGGAATGCCTTTACGTTAGGCAGATGCTCTAACCACTACACTATTGGTGTTCTGCTTCATTTATATGTATACCCATGGTTCATAGCTACCCTAACATATGCCTCACCGCTTCACTTACACAGGAGGCATCCATTCTCCTGCTGGGAAAACCGCAGTACTACACATGCAACATTCCCTATTCCCTACTGCTCTGGACCCATGCTGCATGTTTATTCACTCCAATGGTATTCAGAACTCCAAAGCTTATATTCCTGGCACATACGTGTGTTTGATTGTCAGGGTGTTCATGTGTTGATCCGGGTTTAGACTTGTCCGACTGGTGAACGGAACTGCCCTATACCTGTTCAAATGTCAGATGTAGCCCATGGACAGAGTTGGGTCCCATTTTAACATTCTACCTGTGTTTACAGACGCAGGGGTTTGGGCACCTCTGACCAGATTAGTATGTTGGCACTACATAATATAGGATGGTGGGTGGTTCCAATACATAATACAGGGTGGGGGTTGTTTCCACTGGTATTTCCCTTCACATTCATTACAAATGCTTTATTGTGACCATTTCATTCATTCATATAAATATATATATATATATATATATATATATATATATATATATATATATATATATGTATATATATGTCTCTGTACATACACCTACATACCTATTTACATTTCCTGTACAGTTGAATGTACACCATGCATCCCCACTGCCTTTACCTCCCTATATCCGATGGATATTATTCTGGACATCACTTATGACTTCACTACAGGTATTCAATAGTACTGTCAACAAATGTGACAGTTGGTTGGTGTACATATGTGTATGGACCTCTGTGATACTCAGGGACTAATTTCAACAGGGACAAGTCAGTGACAAATCACTGACAATCACAGACACTTCTACAATATTAGTACTATTAACTTGAAATGTGTTGACAGATTCAGAGCCATATGTATTAATACTTATTTTCTGCAGTTAAAAGCGTCTATTACTCTTAATTATTGTCATTAGTCATTCAAGTGTCATTCAACAACTTTCCTCCAATGGTCACTGTTTTTTTGAGTTATTGAGAGGCTAGCCAGTTATTGTGCGAATGCTCTGACCATTGGTAGGGTTGCCACATTTTCATATGTCCAGGATGGGATATATTCTGGACACACCAGATTGTTTAGGACAACACATACCCACGGTCAGTACAGGGTTTAGAACACTCATTATTTTCATAGATGGGAGCCTATTCCTGTAGCACTTTAGTTGCTTATTCTGTTTCTTGTACGATTTACGTATTTTACATCCAGAAATAACTGTTTTAGGCAACTGTTACATGAAATATGGTGCATAGTTATTTCCTACAATCACAGGACATTAGCCATTGTATCATTATTGGTCAGGACACACCTACCTAAACAGGGACTGTCCCTCACAAAGTGGGACAGGAGGTACCCTGCTTACGTCAACGCCTTAATCACCCTATTTCCAAGTGCCACTATGCGACTGTCTACAGTATATTCTCTCGATAATTCATGTGGGGAGACGTGCATCACAGGCAGGTGTTTGATCCTGGGTAGTAGGTTCTGCATGATGGGCAGGAGGCTGAGCAGTGTTGTGAACCACTACTGCACATGCAACTTGTGTCCAGATGTCTACAGGACTGGACATGGTGTCGTGATACCAAGTCTGATGTTTACTCATGATACTTATCCCATGAGGGATATCCAAAAATTGAACAAGCAAACGACCTTCTATTTTTTTGGACTTACAAAAACGTGATGGGGTTTTACATGCAAGGGATACATAGTTTGCAATCCTGACACTGCCTAGGGTGACACTGCCTACTACATATGAGCAGTAGTCAGTATGTGTAGATTTGGTTGCGCCAAGCTAGTAGCCCGAGTATGGCTGGATTTGGTGGATGTTCAGGAATGGGGGCAGGTTGTGTGCTGTAGAGGGGATGATGGGTATTCAATTATGCATCCAGGTGTGTTGCAGTTAGATGGCTCAGTTCCGTCCAGACCATTCTGTGGGTATGTGCCGGTGACGTTTCTGTACATGTGTATCGCACATTTTAATATTCATATGTTTGTGTGATTGTGTTCTACAGTATGGCCTGTCAGGTTGTATTACAGATGTGTATATTTGTTCTTTGTGTTTCTTTCTGATTCACCCGCTGGTCCCTCATACACCTCCAGTTCACCTATTGTGCATCCAACACAGTCTTGCCTTTGTGGATTATAACATTACCCACCCCCCCACACACACACGTATTCCAAACACTCCATTCATCCCTTCTTTGGTTGATGGCCCATGGTACCGTCAAGGGAACACATTGCATACACTACATATGTCAGGTACCTGTATGGTTGAGGGGACTACCCTGGCATTTTTCACCTTCCATATGCTGTACATCACGCATATAGGTACAAGCAACTACTTATCTTTCATGACATGGTAGGTACACCCGGGTAATACCCGTTCAACTTTGACACATCCTGGCAAGAACGGCTTGGACCGCATATGGGCGAATTTGGCCTGCCTGCTCTGACCATTGGTAGGGTTGCCACCTTTTCATATGGCCAGGATGGGATATATTCCAGACACAAATCAGATTCTACAGGACAACACATACCTACGGCCAGTACAACGGATAATACTTTTGTTTTATGCCTACATGTTAGCTTATTGTTGTAGCAGTTTATATGTTCCTGTTTTGTTTACTTGCTTATTCTATTTCTTGTAACATGTGGCATGTTACATACGGAAATAACAATTGTATGTGAGTATTACATGTGATGTGGGACATAATTATGTCATACGGTTGCAGGATATTTTACATTTATAATGGTTTTGGTACGGACACAACTGCCCAGCTGTGTACTATCCCTCACAATTGGGACAGGTGGTAACCCTGACCATTGGCCTAGACTTAGCTATTGGTGGCGCGCTAACATGATGCGTTTCACTTCCACTTGGTATTACTATCAGCACTGCATTAGAATACGGGCACACGGTTTTAAATGTCATTTGTTCGAGGGATGGAGATTCGATATTCGCTAACATGCATTTGTGTTTGCTTCCTAATTTTGTGTTCGCAAGAACTATCTTGCATGCTTTGCATACGTTTCAGTATCCACGGGCACTGATAGGTGTGATTACTATTGTAGGCCGACTGTAATATTTATCATTTTAGGTTGCAAGTCAACAGCCAACATTTCCATGCCTCCGTGCAGCACTTCGACATGCCCTATGCACTCGTTTCCTATGCACGTGGCTGTGGCGGCAGCGCACCTTTATTACTATGCATATGGCGCTACTGCACCATCTATATGCCGCACGGTCGGTGCAAGCCTAACACCGGCCTTCCGCAGAGCTTCATGAATCCTGGGGTTTATTTAATGCAAGGGTATAACAACATTTCAAAGTAAGTGACACAGACACACTCCAAGTATTATACCTTTATTAATTACATTACACACTTTTCAACAGGCTCTCTCCTTTATTTGATATTACAGTGCATACAGAAGACCTATTCAAGACATATTATACCTTTATTGATAGGTTACAACACTCTTTTTCAGGCTCGCTCACTTATTTTATGTGACGCTACATGCAGAGATGGTATTCCAGCTTATTTTACCTTTATTAATGGGTTACTACACTCTATTTCTGGCTCTCTGACTTATTTAATTTAACAGTACACGCAGAGAAATTATTCAGGGCATTTTATAGCTGTATTATTGGGCTAAAACACTTTTTTCAGGCTCTCTCACATATTTTATATAATAATACATGCAGAATAATTACTAACATGCCTGGTGGTGCAGCCTTAGCAGCCTATCTGCATAGGCTTGCTGAATCGCAGCACGGACACCTGCAGCTGTGAAGTAAATGAAGGGATATTGCGAGATACCTATCCATTATATAGACTATCTTAGCATGTCTTACATACTGCATTCCATGGCTACCTACTCAGTAGTGGGGCATCTTGCATATGACAGGCCTCCAGGATCCATTGGTTCAGTAGGTCCTGCTTCCATAACTTCAGGTCTGCATGGTGGTGACGGACCTGCTCACCAGTCCGAGGGACACCTGTGGCACTGGTGAGATCATGAGCTAACCGGTTCCAAGCCTCTGCCTTATACTCCATCCCTAGGAACTGGCCCTGCAGGAGTCGAGACTCATGATGATGGACAAGTAGCCAAACCATGTATTTTGACTCCTCGATGCCTCAGCTTTGCACTCGAAAGTGTGTACCCTCTCCAGCACCAAACATTCTAACTGCAGATGAGAGCTACAATCAGTTATGACGAGTATTCCTGCCGATGGAGCTTAACTATGCCGCATTTCCCACACTTTTTTGTGATTGGCTGTTTTTGAAAAATCTCGTCTGACTGCAGACCTGCTTAGCAATGGTTAATGTACCATTTATAATTATATGTATGTTAACTGTGGATGGTTATTCTAAGCTGTCATGGCTTAGTGGTTCAGTACTTTGATTATGGTGCACAGTATCCCGGGTTCGAACCTTGTCATTGCTTTTTATTTTACTACTGTCCAGACAGGCTAGGGGGTGTGGCTGTGTTTAGGCATCTTTGCTCTACGTTGCTCCACATTGCTCCATATTGCTCCACGTTGCCCTACAGTGTACTGGTTACCATGGTGCGCAGCTCCGCGCAAACTTCTTGCGCTGGATAAAGCGCTGCTTAGCTGTGGACAACTACATTGCGCTGGGTAAAATGCTGTTTAGCTGTGGGAAACTAGATTGCGCTGGGTAAAACGTTGCTTAGCTGTGGGCAACTAGATTGCACTGGGTAAAATGCAGCTTAGCTGTGGGCAACTAGATTGCGCTGGGTAAAACGCTGCTTAGCTGTGGGCAACTAGATTGCGCTGGGTAAAGTGCTGATTATCTACAGGCATTTATATGTCAAGATCCTTCTTACATTTCTATACATACATTTTGTTCAATGATACATAGGCCATTTCAATACTTTTTAGTAATATTTTACTCATATATGTCAGGAATTATTTCATATGCTAAATTAAAACATAAAATAGAGAGGGGAGTGGTGGGACTCGAACCATGCATGCCTCCTCTTTGTGCAACGGCTCTACCACTACGCTATTGCTATTTGGATTGATTTGAATAAACATTTGTTATTATGCTCTTCAATGTCTACATTGCTAACTGCAGCTAAGCTATGGGCACACCCGCGCAAACACGCGCAAATACAGACAGCTATATCAGGAATTATCAAAATAAAATTATTTGATATTTTATAACTCTACTGGGGGTTTAGAATGTGAGGGAGTGTAGTGTTGGGTATGTTGACATTTGAGTGGACTCGCTCGTGTGTTGACATTTCACAATTCAGACACTTGCAGGGGCATGGACCTCTACATTGCTCGGCAGTCGGACACACCCCCTGCTTGCCTGCACAGTCTGTGTTAGACTTGGGGTAGAGTCAGCATGCCCTCATGATAATTCATGGCACACTGATGTCATACTGTTCAACTGCAGCCTCCGAGTAAGACTTATTTAGTCTTACACAAAGAATTTGTGAATCCGGGGGTATGTTTCTAAAATTTGTACTGAATGTGTAGTTAAACAAAAGGAATGGCGCTACTATGTTTACACAAAGGAGATGAATTTATGGAATGGTACCTCCAGAGAAGTTAAATACAGTGTAATAGTTAGTCTCCAAGAATACTTCTGTTATTGATGGCTCCCCTTTTTCCTTTTGCACTTTTTTAAAATATTTTTATTGAATTATCAAAATGAATATATTTTTATAACTTTGTAGTATATAACACAATTTATGCAGGCAAACAACAATATGAAATCAACAACTATAACACCAAAACAAACTATTTACAAGGGTGTCTAAATTTATAAAGGTAATATATATTTTTTTCATTCCAAGTTAATTTTATGTAGTATTACAGTCACCTCTCCCCAATATTTTCATCACTTTCTGCGATGAATTGTAATACGACATAGTTCTTTCTATTCTCATTCTAACGGGTCTTATTTCCATTCATGATACATTCACGCCATTGTTTCTGTATTATTTAAATGTGGATGAAATTTCACTTTTCCAATCTGTAGTAATGGTTTTATGTGCTATAGCTAGTAGTATCCACAACAGTGAAAACTTTGTTCTAATAACACATTGGGGAATGGGAGCATTAAAGAAAATCAAAGATTTAGACAATTGAAAATTGTCATTAAAAACTATTTGCAAGAAGTAATTAACTTTATTCCAAAATGATTAAGCAAATGGCAATCATAAAACATGTGCAGCTAGTCTGCTCTCAAGATCTGTTTACATCTCCAACATCCTATATTTTGTTTAAACATTAGTTCCATTTTATGTGGTGTTATATAGGACCTATGAATAAATTGTCATGTGAAAAGTTTCCGTTTCAATGAAAGAGATGTTTGCTTTGTGGGGAGAAGAATTAGTTTTTTATCATTGTCATTTGGTATTTGATTATTGATTGTTTTATAGTAACCCCAGAATTTTTCTTTATTGTAACCCCCCCCCCCAGATTCACTATCCTTCTGTGCAGGACTAGCTTAGTCCTGCATGGAAGCAGCCGTTTAAGAGCAGTATAGCAGTGCACCATGCATATCAATGAAGGCGCTATGCCTGAGATCCTAAATGGACATGGGGCGTGTACAAGTGCAGGATGTGTGTCTGAGAGCAGAGCTGTCAGAATATACATGCCTCTGCAATCAAGAACTGCAGTTTAGGAATAAGAATGAGCAAAACCTCTCATAGGTGTTTGCATACCCCCAGCAACATCCCCCCAAGTTTATAAGAGCAAAAGTTAATATATGAAATATAAAGAAGCTTATTATTTTTTTTATGAAACAGTCCATCTCTTAACTGCTTTTAATACAGCTTAAATGGCACAAGATAAAAATCAAGATATATGCAAATGAAACAGTACTGCAATAGTGCAGAGGGCAGAGCATTTGCCTTCCAAGCAGTCATTCCCAGTTCGTACCCCATTACAGTACATTCCATTTGCCATGTCATATCACATTATGACCAATATTTTTGTTGCATAACCTACGAAATAACATATATTTCTGAACTGGAGTACTGCATTAGATGTAGATGTGAGGTGTCATTGTCATAATGTTGTAAAATCCACAGATAATCACATGTGCCCCATACAGTATATGTACACAGGAATCAGGGATACAAATTGAAGGTACAATCTGTAATGAATGATAAATCCAAAGAGTTTCTAAATCCACCTCCTTTTCAAGAACCATTTTACATTACTGTCTAAATTAGTGCGCTGGTAAGCGGAGTAAGCACTATTAAGCAAGAGTAAGCATATTTAAGCAGTAGTAAGTGGGTTTAAGCCCATTTGCGTGGGGGTAAGCAATGTGCACACAGGTTAAGCAATATTGAAGCTAACTCTCTGTAAGCATATTTAACACGTTTTTGACTTTGATTGCTTACCGTCACACAAACCCGCAAACCAACTTACAATTGCTTAAATGTGCCTTAATCACTCTGTATGCAACAGCCACTGTTCTGGCCAGAAACAAAATAAACAGCCTTTGCAGGTCTTGAACCCAGGTTCCTGTACACTATAGTCACAGTAGGTAACTGCTAAGCCATCACAGCAATACATTAGATTGAGGTATCACCAAACAGATCTTCACTACAGGAAAATCAAACTGAACATGTGAAAGGAATCTATATACAGTTTTATGTTGTATAACTTATTACATAACATAAATATGTGAACTGGAGTACTGCATTAAGCCCAGATGTGAGGTGTCATTGTAATAAAGTGTTGAAATCCCCTAAGAAACACAAGAACCCCATACAGTGTACGTACACATGAATCATGGATACCAACCACATATATGACATGTAATGAATAATAAATCAATGCCAAACAGCAAATAGTATGCAAATTAAAAATTAAGCTACACTAAGCATTGCACAGCCCAGCTTAGTAGGTGTAAGCAATGTGTAGGCCAGCTAACTCAGTCTGCCCATTTGTATACCCCTTTAAGCAATGCCAACCTTAGGTAAGCAGGTTTGTCCATAGCTTAGCATTTACAAAACCATCCAATCATGGCAAAGTGTGGGTAATTGGCCCTATTTAAACCCAGCAGGTGGGAATACATCTCACAACTGGTTGCAGCTTCCTCCTGTAGGCACTATGACTGGTATTGGAAAGGGTGTGCACTTCTGGGAACAGTGCTGGGGCATCCAGGAGCCTAGAGTCATGGCAGGACTGCTTGTGAAAGACCATGACCAAGACTGCTGCAGGGCCAGTACCAGGGATCCCAATACAAAGCAGAAGCCTGTGACCATCTTGCCCGTGAACTCACCAGTGCCACTGGCATACCCCAAACTGGTGAGCAGGTCAGGCATCACTATGCTGACCTGAAGCGGAGAAAGGTGGATCTCTTGGATCAGTGGATCCAAGAGGCTAGGAGGACAGGGTATATCCCAGCCATGTGTAAGTATCAGTCCACTACCTGTTTAATAATTGCCAGCTCATGTATATTATGGATAGGTATGGTTAAATATTCCTCTTATGTCTTTCACAGTGGCAGATAAGTGGGCTGCGAACCAGGAAGCCCATGCCTGTAGACTGCAGTGATTGTGATGTGAGGCAGGTTAGTAATCATCTTGCATGTACTGTCATAAGAAATAAATCTAAAAGTAGTAGTAAGTTAATTGCCTGTATAAAACCTGTATTGTTTAAGGCATGTACTGCATACACCAGAGAATATGTCAGGAAGAGTCTCATATAGGTTGCATGTAAATAAAAGCATAATAGTGTGACAATAATGGTCTGACTGCTGGACTGCATGTGTTTACTCTGGTATCATATGGTAATGTAGAGTTGCAATCTCTTAATCGTACTGTTGTACTAAGCACTGTTACTCACACTGTGCTACATAAATAAAATATGTAGGAATGTCTGTGCATGAATGATGTAATCCCAAGAGGTCATATAGTACAACTGAGAGAGACTTAGACAGAAAATAGTGAAAAGACAGACAACATAATCCAAATAACATGCTCAACTGAGATGTGAACTGTTGTATTTTTAGCACACACAGTCAAGGTTCGAATCCTGGGAGTGGTAGTAGGCTGTATGCAGAATCATACCCATAACTGTACATATATGTCCAGAATGTCCAGTACATTGGCCTTTATCTGCTGCCTGTCACCTTGTCCCCCTGGCAAATCAATGGGATGATCCCAGACGTTTAGGCAGCAAACAAGAAATACAACTGATTGTCAGACATCTATAAGAACAAACCTGTCTCTCTACCAACTCCTCAAAATGTTATGAGAGTAATAAGCCACGCATGTCCCACCTCCACCTCCATGTTGTCAAGCTGTGACCAGAGTGTGTGCAGTAACAGTGTGAGAAGTATGTGCATAATACTAATGTGGTATCTTGTAATATGTGTGGCAACATTCAGGTAGTGCTTACAAACATTGCCCCCACAGGTCTGTCAGATACGAAAACTGTGCTTAGAAATAAAAGATTGATATCCTGTACTGGTACTGTTTACTCTGGCATTGTATGGCATTGTTAGTGTTGCAGTTGCTCTGAATAATAAGGTATTACTCATCACTGTAACCCACACTGTGCTACATAATAAAACTGTCTAGGAAATCCTGTATATGAGTATTGTAATTACAATGTCAGATTGTAAAACCACAGGAGACTTATAGAAAGAAATCAGGCAAGAGATACACAGCAATATTTATATAGCACACTCAACTGTGATGGACACTATTTTATTATTAGCAGACACAGCCATGGTTCAAATGCTGGGAGTGGTAGTAATCTGTATGCAGAATCATACCCCACAAGAGTACAAAATTGTCCAGAATGTCCAGTTAATCTGCCAATATCTGCCGGCTGTTACCCTGTTCCCCTGGCATATCAGTGTGCTAATCTCTGACATGTAGGCAGGATTTCATAATATATAACTGACTGTCAGGCCTGTACATATTGGAAAATTTCAACGAAAACAAACCTGTCATTGTACAATTCGCTAAAGGTTTAAGAGGGCAATAGTCAAAATATGTCCTGATTCACCTGCATGTGGTCAAGACATGCCCAGAGTGAGTGCAATAAGAGATGGACAGGTATGTGCATATCATCAACCTGGGATGTGGGAATATGTGTAGAAACAGTGAGGTAGTGTTAACAAACAATATCTCCACAGGTATACCAAGTAAGAGGTGTATACTGCAGGTAAAACTCAGTTCATGTATATAGTTGTCTACATCCATACCACTGTCCAAACTAAGGCGATAGGGTAGTGTACTAATACCTGTAAGGTACAGATCACAGCACTGACAATGAAAGTAATGAGAACTACATGAATATACTAGTTGTTAATTGACATCTTTCTTTCCCCCCACCATATCTGCAACAATAAACTAAATGCACAACTCAATTGGTATGTGCTGCATTAAATCTACTGTTGGGACATATGTAAGCAATGCCTATACAGGTTAAGCAATTGAGAAGTGAAATCAGTATTAGAAACTGTAACCGGAAGTTAGCAGTGCTTACCTCCGCGCAAACCTGCACAAACCCGCTTACAACTTCTTAAAAGTGCCTCAATCACTCTGTATCCAACAGCCCTTGGTCTGACCAGCAAGAAAATAAACAGCCACTGCAAGTCTCGAACCCAGGACCCTGCACACCATAGCAAAAGTGATTTACACTAACCCTGATGTTTTCTCAAACATATCATCCAGCAGTCATTCAACAGTACAAGAAATGTATTTAAACATGTAGATGTATGTGTGTGTGTGTGTGTGTGTGTGTGTGTGTGTGTGTGTGTGTGTGTGTGTGTGTGTATATATATATATATATATATATATATATTTATATCTGATATATATATGTCTATATATATATATATATATATATATATATATATACATATGCATACATCTATAGATATATATGTCTACATATATATGTATATGTATATATATATATATATATATATATATATATATATATATATATATATATATACAGATTATATATCTATAGATATAAAAGTGAACATAACAAATTCATATATGACCACAGGCACCATTAATAGGGGTGAGTGGGCCCAAGCTAAATACGTCTTGTAAGTATTGATATCACCCCCTCCCCCACACCCAAACAGATCTGCCCTGCAATACAATACCACCCCATACCCAGGACCAGACATAACATGGGCACAAGAAATTAACAGTAATCCATCCCACCTGTATGATGTCAGGCTGGTATCACTAACATATCATGCAGTACAGTCTGGCTATCATAGGGAGTGTACAATGTGGAAGCAATAAACATTCCAAAGATACATAATACATACACACACACACACACACACACGCATATATGCAGATATATATATATATATATATATATATATATATATATATATATATATATATATATATATATATATATATATATATATATATATATATATATATATATATAATATATAAAATATAAAAAACTACACATACACACAAAGAGATATGTATAGCAAGATAGATATTTAGAGGGTGCACACCATACTGAACAGCCAGTATTCCTACAGTTGCCACCTTATCAAATGGACAGTGAATTAGTCACCCATACAAAAGACAGTTGTTGCCTGAAACATATACCCACAGAGAGGTCAGAGGATATAACACCACACACAGGTTTGCATACATAAGAAAGTTTTATTTGTGTACTATTACAGTTCTATATGCCATGTCATATAGCTGTTTAGACTTTGAAATACATTCAAACAGATTAATGCAACTTTCAAATTGATCATTTAATACAGTAATCCAAAAGCATAACATATGTTGCTGTCCAGGCCAAGGCTTTCAAGTAGTACAACAGTAAAGACAGACTGGGCCACAGGATACCAATCAATCAACTGTAAGTAATGCAGATGTATAGTCCAGCAGCCTCTAACTACACTCTGTATGCATTCTGTAGGGGGGAAAGACTCCAGCTGACACAATGGGATGCATCTGTTACATAACAAGACATAAGTGAAACCATCACAATCTCACTGACAAACAGAACAGTCTGTTTGGCAGTAAGCAGTAGGCCAGCATTTTACCAAGGTGAAATGTATGGTAATGTTCATCCATATACCTTAAGGCAGCTTACTCCTGATATCCCTCACATGTTGGAACAGTCTAGGTTATTTATGGTGCATACCCCTCCGTAGATTGACTTACAGGGGCATATAATACTGTTACATACACTGACCTCTGGACTGCAGAAGGGCACACATGTTTTGTACAGATGAAGCCCACATATATATGGACCCAACACCACAATATGTGTGGGGGACACAACAGCACTGGAATGATGGCAGGAATGGCAGCATAAAATAACCACAGGCCACTACATAACAACCCCTTACTGCATGTCATATGGACAAATCCTGGTATGTAGGTGGAAGACAGAGACTGGAACACAGTCCCATATGTGAAATTGTGTTCTCATACACTGAACAAGTTGCTGGTGTTACACGATAGTCTGCAACATACCCTTAGCCAGGAACATGAAGTCAGAAACACAAATGGATGTAGCCATGTACTGATAGCACTCAATAAACACACACTGCCAGTGATATAGCTGACACAAGACCTGTGTGGTGGACAGACAAAACATAACAGAGACACCTCCGGCCATCATGTGGATAGGCCCACAGTTGAGAGCTATGCAGACAGACTGCATTCCATGTTATACTAGTATGTACACACAAACCCTTTAACACTGGTGCTAACACCACTACTCACACTCTGTCTGTAGTTCTGGAACCTTATACAAATATGTAGCTGGCCTGAGTCGGCAAGTTCTTTTGAAAGAGGTATTGCTACCTGCTATCTGTAACTAACACTGCTGCCCATACAAGGAAGGATGTCCACCATACAGGAAAGGGAAAGGGATCAACCCCACATGATGTAGGGATTTATAATAGTGGGTTGCCATAACAGTGGTAACTGGAAGTACTACACAGCATGATGCATGCAGGTAGCAAGTGGAGAACACTGACTGGTGCAGAGGCCATCACCTGATTATGTGCAACACTTACAAAAGCCATGCTGAAATCTATTCAAAGCAGCTCAATCCATTTACTGGAGATAGAGAGAGAGAGATAAAGGGAGAGAAAGTGAGAATGAAACTGAAACTGAAACAAACAAACAACAAAAAAACTAAGGAAGAAAGCAGGCTAAAAGCCAAGTCAAAGGAGAAAAAAAAACCTTACAAGGAAACTATCCAGAACAGACCTCATTCCCATAACAGGTATGTGAAGTATATATGCATGTAATTGACTGTAGTACCTGGTCCATAATAATAGGATAGATGATGTGGAATGATTTATATGTGCCATCAGGTGTTGTTGTAATGATGTTCAGCTGAACAACTGCTATGGACAATAGAGTCTGTCCCTGTGGGTAGTGGGCCATACCCATCAACTGTGCAGAGCAGCACTGACTGACAAGATGTAAGACATCATAGTGTATGTTGTGTAAAGGAAAGCATGGATATTACTGTGGCTAATAGCTGGTGGTGGATGTAATGCCATAATGATGGACACGTGGGTTCCAGAGCCCAGCACTTGCAGGACACTCAAGTTAACATGTAATGTAGCATGCTGAATTGCCATAGGTGTGTAATAGGTTTACCTGCAATCTGTCGCGATATATACCCCCCTAATGTTAGGCTGTATCCATATGTGGCAACCAACTGTGTTTTAGCAAGGCAGAACAGTACAGCGGTGCAGGAAGGAGAGTTAGAGATTGTGGACCTGATGTCTGAATGTACCCCATATACATTTATATATATATATATATATATATATATATATATATATATATATATATATATATATATATATATATATATATATATCTAGATATGTGTATATACACACACATATATATATATATATATATATATATATAAATATGTATATATATATATATATATATATATATATATATATATATATATATATATATATATATATATATATATATATATATATATATATATATATATATATATATATAAATATATATATATATATATATAAACACATATATAAAACATATATATCTACACATATATATATATATATATATATATATATATATATATATATATATATGTGTATGTCTACATATATACAAACACACACACATATTTATATAAATACATGTCCCCTATATTTCCATCACAGTGTTGCATGCTATGTGTGAGGGAACATCACACATATCAATACACACACACACGCACACACACACACACACACACACACACATATATATATATATATATATGTATATATATATATATATATATATATATATATATATATATATATATATATATACAGCTGTAAGTGTGTACAACATGGATGGTTATGTCACATGTGAACCCCTTGTTGGGACCACATTGCCCTTGTCTGTGAAGGTGGGAATGGGAATTTGAGGAAGGATAGCAGGTATATTTGTTGAGGTGGGTTGGGTTGGTATATAGAGAGTAAAGCCTACAGGGGTGGTATATGACACATATGGTGGGTAAACACCCTGGATGGTGGGTGTGGTCAGTGATGTGAAAGCCCCATGAGCCCCCATATGGAAACAATTGGAACAAGGCCTCCACCCATTGCTATTCACAATAGCAGCTTCATGGCCCTAAAGGTGCCTGGCCTGGAGGCTGAGCAGGAGGAGCATGTGGACCCTGTG
This sequence comes from Protopterus annectens, assembly GCF_019279795.1. Classification (NCBI taxonomy): domain Eukaryota; kingdom Metazoa; phylum Chordata; order Ceratodontiformes; family Protopteridae; genus Protopterus; species Protopterus annectens. The sequence continues at coordinate 810,729,091 of NC_056729.1, forward strand.
ATTGTGTACTGAGGGCCTCAAGGTGCTGTAGCACATCCCACATGTCTCCTTGGAGCTCCCTATGCAACAGACCCTGCAACTGATCTCGGGTGACAGGATCATGTCTGTGTGTTCCCCCAGGTAGGGGAACACCACCCCTGAGGTGGTTCCACCTGGAGGTAGTTCTGGATCAGTAGATGATAAGGTCCCAGGGTGGGTCGCAAGTGTGATGTGGCCTGGTAACATGGCCAGATGAGGTGGGAGAAGAGGTTCTGCTGTCAACTGTTTCCTAAACATGTTATTGTGTCACTGTTATAGATCATATGTGGGTAGTAATAGTCCACGCAATCCCACATCGTGTGCAGAAGCATGCATAGATATCCCCAATAATAAATAATGACAGATGTGCAGCAATTACATAGCAAACAGACTACATGCATATATGGAACCATAGTGGCCCTTACAATGGCATGCATGTGACATTGTCCATAACAGGCCAGCAATGATAGTGTCCCCACAGGGAACATGGCTGCAAACACATAGCAGAAAGAATAGTACAATATGATATATCTCCCAATGGCAGGTAAGCTGTAGCCATACCTACTGAGTTGTGTGAACAGTTTGTTCTCGCAGATATGGTGGGGGGGGCAGAGGTGTGTATTAAAAACTATGGTAACCTTTCTGTATGAGTTGCTCAGACCTGTTTCCATCTTTATGTCTTTCAGGCAGGATGGCACACAGCCGGTTACCAGTGTATTCAGCAGATGAAAATGAGGTCATCGTCAACCACCTGGTAGAGCACTACCAGGTGCTCTTTGGCAGGACAGCCCATGAGAAGCAGGAGCTGACCACCCTGCAGAGCGATTTAGTCCACAAGGTCAATGATGTTGGCCTGCATAATTGCAGTTATGAGTAGGTCCAGCATCATTGCAGTGACCTGCTTTGCAATGCCCGTTGGTATGCTGCTGCAGTTTGGGGATCACCTTGCAACAGGGGGTGGGGTCTTACCATCCATCTCCCCTTGACATTTGTTGTGGAGTTCCTCGGCAGCCTCATGGCACCTGCCCACCCGCACATGCAAAAACTGGCAGAGATCATAGTGGAGTTGGGTGCTACCCACACACCGGCTGAGGAGCATGCAGGTAAGGCCACAGGGCATATCAGTACACCACTGTTGCATATGCATCCACATTTGTACATGTAGATCATGCATATGTGAGTTGTCATATATATAGTCTGTTGCTGCATACTAGTAATAAATAGATGTGCATAAGCTGTAGTATTGTGGACTTGTACTGTTGATGTGCTGTAATGCTGCATCCACCCTGTATTAATAGCACAGCTGTGGCTACTGACATCACATCTCTTACACACTTATGTAGGCCCCTCTGGTATACCACCAAGGCAGCAGCCTGTAGCTGGTGAGTATGGTTTATGTTCATGCTTGCCAATGCACTGGTCATGTAATGGCTATGGTATATTCCATGCACACATCTAACACACCTACCCATAATGCATGCAGTACATGTTCACATATAGTTGCTGTTAACTGCACTGCATCACAGTGGTGACCATGATGGTGTATCTGAAGTGTATGTCAGACACTTGCAGTATATAACTAACATCCTGTCATTGTGAAATGTGTCCACAGGGATGAATATAATGGTGGGACACATGGCCTACAGCAGGGACATGTGTGAAACATCTCCCTTATACAGTGCTACAACAGTGTATATACCAGTATTACAATGGCAACTGTTACAGATCTACACTGCGGCATATCATAATACTGTGGTCCACAACTCTTAAAACCTGCAATCTGGTCCCAACATGAGTAATGAGTGTGTAATATGGAATTGTAATTTAGAGCAGCAAATATGGGGAATACATACCTTCACAAACACTGGAAGCATATGTGTGCACACACTCCAGATAAAATATAGTGGAAGCAGCTGTTGAGGTACTGACTGCATGCATTTTTTATGGAAATGCACCTTTCAGCAAGTAGAAGTCCCCAATGTCACACCATGTATTGGTCTGCTTTCCAAGATGTTTGGCCATCAAATGTGTACACTTACTTGCAACAGAGGCAGACATGGCTTGCACACATCTTGCATGACATGGCATGGGCCCCATACCCAACAGGTATCACCCATGAGATGGACATGTAGCCATACCTTACCATTGCATATGCCATGGCAAACAGTGCAGACAGTCATTTATTTGGCAAGGATGTATGGGACAGGAATGATGTAGGAAATAAACGGCCATCCAAAACAAATTATGTCACATGTAGCAAACTGGTCATGTGAGCTGCCCAGTAGCATGCCACAACACTGAGGGGGTTGCAGGAATGTCCAGCAAGTACTGGCTGTGCAGTGCCCATGTCAGCAGTTGCCTGGACTCTGCAAGTGTGTGGCCTATGGGTTAGGGTAATCAGATGTGACAGTTATACCACAGGAAACATCTGCTTGGCCTCTCTACAGGTAGTGTATGCATAACAGAAGAGGTTCCCAACAGTCAAGGATTGTAATCTGTACTGGTGTACCATGACCATGTTGGAAACCTACAGACAGTATCATGTAAGATACATGTGCTGCACAACCAACGCTTCAACCCACCTGAGGCCCACCATCCCCATCTGAACTCTGCCAGTGTCAGTGTACATCTGTATGTTTGCCATTCATTAGCTGGGACTAGGCTGTTACACATGGTGTTCAGTGTTTGGGGTACTGCAATCTGACACACATGTGTAGGCAATAGTTGACAAGCATCTGCAAAAAAGGCTGAAGGTGGGGGGTGTCATCATGACACACCAGTGCACTGCAGAAGGGATCCTAAGGTTGCTATAAATGGCTGTATCTGCACACAGTCAGGTTCAGGAACTGTGGCAGATATAACCCTGACTCCACAGCAATAGTGATGGCAGTGTGTAAACTCCAAGTGATGTGCACATGAGTTGACCTTGCAATCATGCAGAGTTGGGGGACATGTGTAGGACAGACTGACCATATACTGGCAAATCCAGATCGCCCATGCTAGTATAGCCCTGCCAGAAATAGTGACTGCTGTAGTACACATAACAATAGATGCAACAAACCTTCATGATAAGGGCGTGCACACATATGAACCCACGAAGTGTATGCATCACGGTCAGCATCTGCACACCTAACACATTTGTTAGACACTGCATGTGAATGTGCAGGACATATGTCACATATCAGGCTCATGTTATGTTAACATATGCAGTGATGTTGTCCCATGGCATATCAAGGAAGATTGAGTCATATCAATAAGGGTGTGTACACTCCCCATAGCCACTGACGGTTGTCAGTGTAATAGTATTGTGTTGGTCATCCATGCACCGCTGATGTTGAGATCTGTAAATCAGACATCAGGGATTCACAAACAACATCTGTCCACATATCATCCCAGGTATGCATCGGACAAACATATAGGGGCTATGAGCATTAGAGCAGACATAACTGACACAGTAATACACATTCAGCAATGGTATGTACACCTGTGAGGTATGGTTCACAGTTCATGGCAGGCTGCATAACAGGTGCACAGCAATACTGTGTACATGGGTGCAGTATTTTCCAGGGGAAGGGGCATCACCTATTAACACAGCCCATGCATCACACACATGTATACTGTTGCTAGCATGGTTTGACTATAGCTGCACTGCATGCTGTTGAGTACCATATGTTATGCATGTTGACAGATGGGTAATGGGAAGTCTGTGTGGACTATCTTTGTGCAACCTCACCTGTAGGTAGGTGTGTGTGTGTGTGTGTGTGTGTGTGTGTGTGTGTGTGTGTGTGTGTGTGTGTGTGTGTGTGAGGGGGGGTTATTTAGTCTGTAAGTGCAATCTGGTGGAGTGAAGGGGGGTTGATGCTTTGAAGATGTGTGTGTGCATGTGTGTGTGATTGTGTGGGTGTCCATGTATGCAAATGTGTGATTGTGGGGTTGTTCATACATCAGTACTTCCCTTTGGAATTGTGCAGTACATGGACATGACACCAGGAATAAAAACCACAAACTGTGTTGATAAACTTATAAAAACAAAAAAGCAGGCAACGTGTCAGCTAAATCCACAAAGACAAACTACCACTTAAAAGTATAAAATGATCGCAAGCTTTATTCCAAAAATAAAACTGTATTAAAATGTTAGCGCTTTCATTTAAATGAATATTAAACTTCTTCAGACATCATTTTAAAATTTTCCCTCCATTTTAAATACATTTCATTATAGTGACATCATTTGCTCTTAATCAAGTAACATTTCATTTAAAGCAATATTCAGTTTTAAAAAAACACAACAATGCTGCCCCATTCATGCATATAAAACCTTATTCAACTCTAAATTCATTACAAATTATCTATTTATTTCCTTTGTGAAACACATTTATTTTATCTTACTTCTTTTTAACGCATTAAGCATCAAGATTGGAGTTATAGAACTCTGTTCATTGATTCCTGGCCAGCTGTCTGCTTGTAACCTTACTTGCCATTCAAGCTCTCTCAATTCTAATAACAAGCCCCATGCTTTTTTATCATCTATTACTACACTGTCAATAATGATGTAGCTAAATTGGTGCCCTGGATGGTCTTTTACATGTTTTGCCAAGGCATTAGATAAATTATTTTTTTTAATGGCATATTCATGCTCATATACACGTTGGGAGAGTTTTCACTCCGTCTTTCCTATGTAAAAAGCTAAACATAATTTGCACTTACTTAAATATACCACTGCCTTAGATTCACAACTGCATTTTCCTTTTATCCTGTATTTTTTGTTTTTTATAATAAATTCATTATTAATTTCTATTTTGTGGCACCATTTACATACACCACACCTCCTCATGCCATGCAGGACAGTTTCCCTATAATTCTCTTTATACTGGATTAATTCTTTTACATTTTTCCCTCTCCTATTAACCATACATGGCTTTACACCTAATATGTTTCTAAACTCTTCTTCATTTAATATGGCCCAGTTTTTTTTCAAAAATCCATTTAAGTAGTCTGAAGTCTTCACTATATGTTATAATCAGTGCTTCTGAGAACTTATTATTGTTTCTATCAACTACATCTTGTATTCTGTGTGAATCAGAATTATCTATTATTGTTTCTTCTATATCATGTGTCCTCATTTCACTTAAAATGTTTTCATTATGTAAAATGGGTTTAAAATGACCTATGTCTCTTTTAATTCTGACTTCTTCTCATGTGTGTGGCTTTCATTGCACAGACCACACAGTGTTTAGGATGAGGTTAATTCCAGGTTACATGTTACATGCAGAACAACCCCAGTCATGTACAGTATGGTAATGGGGGATGTAATGGTTGTATATGGACAAAACATAGTGTGACATACCATCATATACACATTAACAGACACATAACAGGCAGCACACATCCGAGAGATCTGGGCCTATCAATGCTAACTAACTTGTCAGTTTGTCCAATGTGTTACAGGTAGGCTGCACACAGCACATGCATAACTTGGCTGGACTGTGTTATCAGTTACCTGTATGATTGATGGTGACAGTGGTGACCATACAGTGGTACATGAGACATGTACCGGGGGTACTATGGTGTAATGACAGTGTACACAGCACCCACACCCCACTGTGGATATTGTACACACTGAAACCCATGATGACACTCTGACATACCCACCATCACACACTGACCATGACTGTGATACATCCCATTGTCCATTCCAACAGTGGTAATACAGGGATATGCATCTACTGCACATGCCACAGGCATAGTAGGGTGATGCATTGTCATGCCTCACCTATGGGCAGCAATATCACTATCCGTAATACTGTGTGGCAATGTGTATTGTAATAGGAGTATGTGGCCTCGGAATGCTGTACCCTACAGATATACATGCATGTACACATACACACACTTGCCAGAACTCAGTGGGTATCCCATGCCTATCAACCCATTTGTACAACAGTGTTGTGCTGGTACTGCAATGCTCAGGTAGCTGTTAGGGGGAGGAGCATAACAGGGTACATGTAATGTCCGGTACAGCAGCAGCCGCATCTAATTTTGGCAATGGGTGTTGCAGTGGGTTTGAAGGCCCTCATGGTATTCTCAACTACAGGTGTACTAGCACACAGACACTGATATCCTCAGTAATGCACACATACACATTTGTCAGTACTGTGGGTGCATCGCTGCAGGTGGTCATAGATGTTTACCTGGCTATTGTCCATGGAGAGATGGAAAGTGCAGGGGATGTGTGTATATTGGTATCATGCCACCTGCTGTGTGCCAGCAGGCAATCTATCTACAGACACCACTGTGTCAACCCTAAGGGTGAGAGTGGCATGCATCAGCCAATCCTTTGGGTGCCTCCTGCAGATGGCCAGTGAGGTGATCCAGTTGACATGTATGCAACATGTATTACAAAACATGGTTAGTATCTGTTTTGGAAACCTGTACCCAGGCATGTTCTGTTGACCTTGGTAGTGTATGGAGGTACCCATGGCATGTGGTGCATACAGGGTGTTGTGTCCTATCTGTGCCAGTTATAACACAGCTGGGCAGACATGTCAGTGTCAGTCAAGCATACATTGCCTGCATGTATCTAAGCTGGATACCTGCCATCTGCACATCTGTACAGGGACTGACAGACATCAGCTTGCCAACTAACTATGCAGTAGGATGAATGTGTCGACAGATAGACGTCTGACAACAATATGTATGCCATTATTGCTCAGGCTCTGGATTACATTGCATAAGTGGAAATTCCTTAAGATTCAAAGAGCGGGAAAAGTCATTTCATACACTTATTTCACTGAACTGCACTTCTGAAATGCTTATAATTGTGTTATACAGTTGATCTACAACATTTTGCACTGTTATAAAGCTTTTTTATTGTTTCACTGCATTTATGTACTGTTTTATACTGTTTTAACTGTATTTTTCATTGCTAGATACTGGTTCATTACTCTAATTGCATATTTACTGAATAACTTAACTGCAAACTGCTTTTTCATACTGAGAGTTGTATTTTCTGTTTGTGAGTGCTCTATCTGAGCTTTTCTGTGCATTTTTGATTTTTTGAGGTTTCTGTGTTCTACAGCTAGGAACTGTAATAGTGTGCATTACTATAATTGTCTGTTTACAGTTAAAAGCATTCTCTAGCGTCTGCTCCTTGATCGGTTTAAAACTTTCATTTAGTGGCTACAGCTAGGAACTGTAATAGTGTGCATTACTATAATTGCATTTTTATTTAATTACTAATTTGTAAACTGCTTTTTCATACTGAAACTTGTATTTTCTCTTTGTGGGTGTTCTTTCTATGCTTTTAAAGTGAGGTTTCTGTGTTCTGCTCAGGTGGCATAATCTTGATGGAGGCCTGTTGTCTAGGCTGGTAGTTTTGTTTGAGTTTCTTGTGTTTCTAGCAGCCATTTTCTGCTGATTGTCTTCATTATTTTTGATAGTAACAAGGCCTCCTAACCTTCTGTAGTACGAGTGATTGGGTAATAGCAGGGGCTGAGTAGTAATTTGATTTTCTAACTCTTCCATTCTTACAGGTATATAAACCCTGTGTTTTATAAAGGTTGTGCTTGCATTGCTCAGGCTCTGGATTGCATTGCATAAGTGGAAATTCCTTAAGATTCCAAGAGCAGGATAAATTATTCCTTACACTTATTTCACTGAACTGCACTTCTGAAATGCTTATAATTGTGCTATGCAGTTGATCTACTACATTTTGCACTGTTATAAAGCTTTTTTATTGTTTCACTGCATTTATGTACTGTTTTATACTGTTTTAACTGTATTTTTCATTGCTAGATACTGTTTCATTACTCTAATTGCATGTTTACTGAATTACTTAACTGTAAACTGCTTTTTCATACTGAGAGTTGTATTTTCTGTTTGTGAGTGCTCTATCCGAGCTTTTCTGTGCATTTTTGATTTTTTTGAGGTTTATGTGTTCTACAGCTAAGAACTGTAATAGTGTGCATTACTATACTTGTCTGTTTACAGTTAAAAGCATTCTCTAGAGTCTGCTCCATGATCTGTTTAAAAATTTCATTTAGTGGCTACAGCTAGGAACTGCAATTTAATTTTTCCTACTCACCCTCCCTAGTGTTGTGTGTTCTTATACTTGGTGGCTTTGCAGTTGCCCATCCATACTGTATATTTGATCTGTGACACTCCTCCCAGTCTAGTGTCATTAGTTCACTCAATCTAATAGAGAATATTTGTGAAGGTCAACCCACTCAGATTCTTAACATTGAATTAACTTCTGTTTCAGCTTTCTTCATTTCCACTTTTACTGGAAAAAAAAATCTAAGCTTGCTTCTCCCCTTTCCTGTGGCAGGGTTTGTCCAGATACGGATTTGCTGTGTCCAGGATTGTTTGTGAGCTCCTAACCCCCCCCCCCCACTTAACTGGGGTTAAACTATACCTGGCACCATAAAGTCAGTTCTTCAAAATTTCCCTTGCAACTAGCCAGCTTTTTAGTTTTAGCACTCAAATCTGTTTCTTTGAGCTCAGCACTTGTTCAGAACTCAATGTAAGCACTAAATAAGTTACAAATTACTACAGCACTCAACTTTCCTCACTTGTCTAGAGGAAAACAGTTCTTAGAACTTAATAAATAAACCCCTATTCAGGCATGTCTAAAGGTCAGCTCCCAATGTTTCCTCCTGTCTTCCTGATGAATCTGAGCTTCTTGGGACAATGCAGCAATTGCCTCATGTACACAGACAACCCTCTCCTCCTACCACCCAACACTACGACCTGTGAGAGATGCACTTATATAGCCAAACCGGAATCAAAGCTCTCTTCACCAGAGAATGGCCTAGACAGTCAAGAGGAGAAGGTAAACACTTGCACCGCACCACACTCATCACATAGTCGCTCAAAACATACACCACCAAAACACACACACAGAAGCACAAAACACACACCTAGATTTACAGTGCCTCTCAGTACAAATCTGCACAAACAACAGAGAACTCCAAAGCAGAAATGCAAGCAACCTCCCCCCCCACAACACAACCCAAATGACACATAGCCCACATACTCAGAGTGCCACTCAACTACAGCCCATAAGGCATAACGTACCCAACACTCTAGTCATAGGTGACTCTATAGTCAGACACACTGATGTCCCACTCACCAGGCTAAACAAGGAAAAAGTTACTGTCAGCTGCCTGTCAGGTGCCAGGATCTGCCACATAACACATGCACTCAGATCACTCCACAAGTACAAATATGTCTCTGTCATTGTCCATGTTGGTGTGAATGACCTGAGACGTACCTCCCTGGACTACATGAAAAGAGACATGGGGGAGCTCACTGATCTTGTAGCCCAGGCAGGAATGACCCTAGCCCTGAGTAGCATTCTGCCATCACCCAGAATGATAGCACAGTACAAGGACAAAAATATTGACTTTAACAATTGGCTAAGCTTCTGGTGTCATTCTAAGGGAATCCAGTATCTGTCTGCCTGGGATGACATGATCAACAGACCACACTGCTTTGCCAGAGATGGCCTGCACCTGTCACCCTTGGGATTCCAGATATTGACAAAGGCTCTTGCCAACCCTATAGTGCCTTTTTTAGGCAAGGTTCAAATGACAAATTCACCACCATAACAGGTACAAGCAAGCAAAATCTGAGGGTAATGCTGCTCAATGCTAGAAGTCTAAACTTCAAAATGAACTCACTCGAGGCACTCCTTAAAATGGAGAACATTGACATCTGTGCAGTGACAGAGACCTGTTTCAAAGCTCCAGAGAGCACCCCTGCATTACCAGGCTATAATTCATACCACACCTTTCGGCTACCAAACCCAGACCGAAACACTAAAGGTGGAGGCGTGTCCATATTCATTAAGGATATCCACACCTCCAAGCTAGTTGCTCAGCATAATGCATCCGAGATTATCCAAGTTCAACTAACTCTGGACAAAACCGCAATCCAGATTGTAGCTTGCTACAGACCCCCCACCATGCCCCAGGATTCCCACTCCTCTTTTCTTGATACACTGGAAAATGTTAAGGTACAACCCAACACTCTAATAATGGGTGATTTAAACTACCCTACCATTAACTGGGAAAACTACTCATGTACCAACTCTTTTGCTCAACGTTTTCTGGAAATCATCAATTCCAATGCCTTGGATCAACTTATCCACACCCCCACCAGGGGCAGCAATATCCTAGACCTGGTCATCATCATCATGGGTGACCGGTGTTCCACACCAGAGGCCAGCCCCTTGGTGGTCAGATCCAACCACAAGCTAATCACCCTAAACATCCACATCCCGCTCCCACCCCCCATTAGGAAAACAACTGTAAAAAATTTCTCCAAAGCCAACTTCACGCTTCTTGAGACAGAAGTGGCAAACTTCACGACACCCATGCAGATGGACAATAGAGGTCCGACTGCTGAATCCTACACAAATGCACTTTATAAGCACTTACACTAGTGCATGGATCGTGTTATCCCTAACAGAATCAAGATGCTATCCTCCAAAAAAAGGAAGCCAATCTGGTGGTCTTCTGCCATAAACAAACTCTACAACAGAAGAAAGAAACTGTTGCAAAAAAGAGTAAAATCCCACAATTGGAGGAACTCCCTGGTCAGCCTCAGTAAGAAGCTGAGATCCCTCATAAAATCCTCCAAAGCTAGTTATGAAAACAAAATTGCCACTGATTCTAAAGACAACCACAAAGCATTCTATAGCTATATCAAGAATCTCAATGGTTCATAGGTTCATAGGTTCATAGGTTTATACTAGGCTATCTGCCCTAAGGCATTTATAAGCCTAGCCCAAATTTTTGTGGCTTACGCCACCCCTTATATGAAAAAATACTGTGCCCATTAGTTTGTTGTGCCTCTGTCCAGCAGTGACACAGAGATGATTCCCGGGGTAAACCTACGATCTCCCATCCACAGGTCTAGATTTCTCTTGAACAGAGTCAGCGAGGTGCTCTGCCTCACATGGACCGGGATTTTATTCCACAGCATAGGGAGTCTCTGAGTGATAAATCTATCCCTCCAGCACGTCCTATTTATATCCGTGCTAAGGTTTAAGTCGCTTGCTCTAGTGGTTTTGGTGGATTTGGATTTTTGAGGTGGAGCATGTCCATTAATTCGGGTTGGACATGGCCTTGTATGTCAGGCACATGTCACCTCTGAGCAGACGGTATGCGACTGAATAGAGCTGGAGTTTCTTCAATCTGGCAGCATATGACAGATTTTGGAGTCCCTTTATCCTTTTGGTGAGGAACTTTTGGGGTCTCTCCAATTGCTGCAGATGTCTGGTGAGATACATCCCGAATGGGGCATTGTACTCGATCATTGGTCTGATAAGTGAAGAGTACAGGGGAACAATGACCTCACTAGATCTGGATGTGAATCCTTCATGATCAGGTGGGCAATGTAGAAGGTCTTTCTAACCACTTTAGCAATGTGAGTGTCAAAAGAAAGGCCACTGTCAACCTGGGTCCCCAGGTCCATGATAACCTCTTCTGTGCTTAGTGGATTGCCACCTATAAGGTAGCTTGGGGTTACCTTGTTTTTCCCGAAGGGTATGACTATACATTTTTTGGCGTTTAACTTCAGGCCATGGCTCTGGCACCAGCTATCTGTTTCCGTGAGTCCCTTCTGAAGGATATCCGTGTCCGATGCACTTTCCACTATGGCGCCCAGTTTGCAGTCGTCTGCAAACTTTGTCAGCCAAAGTCCTCCCATGCTGGCCTGTACTTCTGAGAAGTAGATGCCAAACAATAGGGGGCCAAGGACCGAGCCCTGTGGGACACCACTTGTAACTGGCTTGGAGTCTGACACAGCGCCAGCAACTCTAACCCTGTGGGTTCTGTCCTTCAGCCAGTTTGCAACCCATCTTGTGACATATGGGTTTACATTTAAGCTGGTAAGTTTTTCTACAATACCCGAGTGGGGTATTGTGTCGAAAGCCTTTGCAAGGTCAAGGTAGGCTGTATGGACTGCCTTTCCCTCATCAATGGCCTTGGTGACTGTTTCGAAGAAGTCGACCAAGTTCAAAAAGCATGATATTCCCTTGACAAAGCCAAACTTGGTCGGGTCCAATGTCTGCAAGTCCCCTATATCTTTGTTTATGAGCTCCATTATGATCCTCTCCATAGCTTTGCAGACTAGACTTGTTAAGCTTATGGGGCGGTAATTACCAGGGTCCGTAGAGGCGCCATACACCACTCCTTGGGCACGTATCCTGTGGTAAGGCTGAGATTAAACAGCTGCCTTATGTGCGGGGTTAATTCCTCATTTAGCTCGTGTAGCACACAGCCGGGGACACCATCCGGTCCCATTGATGCTGTGTTTTTAGCTTTAGAGAGAGCAGCTTTCACCTGCGCATTTGAGATGTCCGGGAGGCTACACTCGGCTGGGATAGTTATCTCTCCTTTAGGGGAGAGGGGTGAAGTTTGCACTGAACCTGTCTGCCAGTATGTTGGCAATGTCTGTGGGTTCAGTGATTTTTGTATCATTTTGGACTAATTCTGAGCATATCTGGGAGTTTCCACCCAGGTTCCTAACATAGCTGAAAAAGGCCTTATGATTGTCCTTTGAATCCATGGCAATTTTCTCTCAAAATTGGCCTTAGTTGATTTTATGAGTGCTCGTATTTTTTTACTAATAATGATCAGGGGTGACTTCCCTTTTATGGATTTTGTTCTATCATGTAATAGCTTTCTCCTCTTATTGTAAAGTTTGTTAATGGCTGGGGTCCACCAGACTGGACGTTTGCCCTTTGTGGAAAGAGTCTTGGTTTTATTTGGGATTGCCTGATCCATGCAGTCCTGGAGGTGTTCATAGAAGGCATTTGTAAGGGCTTCCGCAGCTTGGGTTGTGGTTTCCTCTGGCTCAGCGGCCTTGAAGGATACTACACCAGTCTTGAGTAGTGTGAAGTTTGCTTTAGAGAAGTTCTTCACTATGGTCTTTTTTGTTTGGGGTGGGGGCGGGATGTGGATTTCCAGTGAGATTAGTTTATGATCAGATCTCACCAATGAGGGATATACTTCCGGTGTGGAGCATTTTGTCCCCATGTTTGTGACAATGAGATCTAGTATATTTTCTCCTCTCGTGGGAACAGTGACTAGCTGTTCCATGGCATTTGAATTTATGAACTCCAGGAACCATTGGGCTAGAAAGTTAGGGCTTGAGTAATGTTCCCAGTCTATATTCGGGTAGTTGAAGTCACCCAATATGATGGTGTTTGGAGATACATTTATACCCTCCAGTGTCTTCAGGAAGGCTGTGTGGGGTTCCTGAGTTTGAGAGGGTGGCCTGTAGCATGCTACAATTTGTAGAGCTGTTTTGCCTATGGTTAGTTGCACCTGGATGGTTTCCGAAGCTTCATGCATTGCCACCAACCTGGAGGTGTGGGTATCCTTTATGAATATGGATACACCCCCTCCTTTTGTGGTGTGGTCCGGGTTTTGGGGACGGAACGCATGATATGAGGTAAAACCTAATAGTGCCGGGGTGCTCTCAGGAGCCTTGAACCAGGTTTCAGTTACAGCACAGACATCGATGTTCTCCATTCTGAGAAGGGCCTCGAGTGCATGCATTTTGAGATTTAGACTTCTGGCATTGAGCAGCATTACCCTCAGTTTCTTCCCATTTTTGTTTTCTAGGGTGGTAGGTTTAGAATTTGAGCCTTGCCTAAAAAGGCACTATGGGGTGGCAAGAGCCTTAGCCAATATCCGGAATCCCAGGGTGACAGGTGCAAGCCGTCCCTTGAAGCAGCGTGGCTTGTCAAGCATGTCATCCCAGGCAGACAGACACTGGATCCCTTTGAATGACACCAGACATTAAGCCAATTGTTAAAGCTGATCATCTTGTCTCTATATTGTGGCATCATTCTTGGTGAAGGAAGGATACTGCTCAGGGTTAGGGTCATACCTGCCTGGGCTACATAATCAGAGAGCTCCTCTATGTCTCTTTTCATGTAGTCCAGGGAGGTATGTCTCAGGTCGTTCAGACCAGCATGGACAATGACTGTGTCATATTTGTACTTGCCATGGAGTGACCCGAGTGCTTGTGTTATGTGGCGGATTCTAGCGCCCGATAGGCAGCTTACTGTGACCCTCTCCTTGTTCAGCCTGGTGAGTGGAACGTCAGTGTGTCTGACTATGGAGTCACCTATGACAAGTATGTTTGGTGTTGTATTTGGCCTTAAGGGCTGTGACTGCTTTGCACACTGCTTTTGTGGTTTATGTGTTGCTTGTGGGGTGTCTTGAGGTAGCAGTTGTTTGGGTGTCAGCTTTGGAGGCCTCTGCTGTTTAGGGAAGTTTTTACTCAGAGCCTCCGAGTATGTCTTTGTGTGTTTATGTGTTTGATTCAGTGGAGTGGTAGCATTATGTGAGGCTGGTTTTGTGGTGTGTGTAGTTGCCTTCTCCTCCTGTCTGGTCTTGCCAGTCCTGAGTTGAGAGAGCTCAGCCTCCAGTTTGGCTAAATAGCTGCATCTCTCGCAAGTATTTGTGTTATGTGGGAGGAGGAGAGGGTTGTCTGTGTACATGAGGCAGTTATAACATTGCCTCAAGATTCCCAGATTCACCAGCTGGACCGGAGAGGAGATTGACAACTGACCTTTGGACATGCTAATATTGGGAAATCCTTAATTGAAAACAAGGGCCAGTGGGGAGTGAGGGTGTAGTGCTTTTAATTTTTAGTGCTGACTTATATAATTGCTTTAGTGAGCAAGTGCCAGGTAACTTGAGTGCAATGTGTTACAAGTAACTAAATGCAAAAACGACAAACAGTAACTTTCTTTCAAGTGAAACAAGGAAATAAGTACAGTAAGCAATGCAGATATCACTAGTGATCCACAGAAGCGCTGAGAAGTTGTGTATTAGGTGGAATTAGCTTCCAGGGAAATAACAAGCAAACAAACAACAAGCATATAAACAAAGCTAGATTCAGCAGGCCTGGATCTAGTCTATGCTAGAGCAAACAAGGTGAACCAATTTCAGTAAGATACAGTTCAAATATTCAGGCACTATAAACCTTTAACCAGAAATTCCCAGCTCAGAAGGGCAGAGTCCAGCCTCTTCTCCTACAAGAGTGCAGACTACGAACCTTCTTAATGTAAAATAACTGGCCTGAAGCCCAAGTGCCTAAACCAGAACTAATACACTTGGACACTGGGCTCTCAATCAGCAGTTCCCAACTTAGAAGGATGAAAGCTACCTGTCCTGCCACCACAGTGCTTGCCACAAACCTTCCTAATGTAAAACAACTGGTCTGAAGCCCAAGTGCTTAATCCAAAAGACTTGAATGATAGCTACACTTCAAGTTACAACCAAGCAGTAATAAATACCATTGAATACTTTAGAGAATGTCTGGATTAGTGCTCAAGTTACACAAACAAAGCTAGATCCAGCAGGCCCGAATCCAGTCTATGCCACAGCAAACAAGGCGCACCAACTTCAGTAAGAGACAGTTCAGATATGCATGCACTATAAGCCTTTAACCAGAAATTCCCAGCTCAGAAGGGCAGAGTCCAGCCTCTCCTCCCACAAGAGTGCAGACCACGAACCCTCTTAATGTAAAATAACTGGCTTGAAAGCCCAAGTGCTTAAACCAGAATTAATACACTTTTAGAATAACAGACACTGAGCCCTCAATCAGCAGTTCTCAACCTAGAAGGATGTAAGCTACCTGTTCTGCCACAACAGTGCAGACCACAAACCCTCCCAGTGCAAAACAACTAACTGGTCTGAAGCCCAAGTGTTTAAACCAAAAGGCTTAGAATGAGTTACACCAAGCAGTAATAAATACAATTGAGTATTTTAAGATGATGCAAAAGTAAAAAGAAGTAGATAAAAACACAAGTACAGTAAAAGCAGATGAATTTTTTTCTGAACAAGTGCTGAGATCAAAGAAACAGATTTGAGTGCTGAAACTCTGAGCTACAGCACAATGACACTAAATATACAGAACCAACTGATATTGGCAACATCCTGGCAGATAGGTTCAGTGCTAACTTTACCCCCCTCTCACCCCCTAAAGGGCCCTTTTTTATACAGGAAGAATGCAAAGTTCCTGTAATCACGGCTGCATAGGTAAAAACCTCACTCTCCAAAGCCAAGAACACAGCATCCATGGGACCTGACAACATCCCAGGCTGCCTTCTACATAAACTACAGAATGAACTGGCACCCCACCTAAGTACCATGTTCATTAATAGCCTCATCTCAGGCTTTGTACCCATTGAATGCCGCACTGCAACAGTTATCCCACTCAGCAAAGGGGGGGCCACAACAGACCCCGGGAACTACCGCCCCATTAGCCTGATGAGCCGGGTCTGCAAGGCCATGGAATGTATCATCATAGAATTTATAAACAAAGACAGTGGAGATCTCCAGACTCTGGAACCCACACAGTTTGGGTTTGTAAAAGGCAGATCATGTCTCCTAAACCTGATAGACTTCTTTGAGGTAGTCACCAAAGCCATAAATGAGGGTAAGGTGGTTCTTACAGCCTATCTAGATCTCACCAAGGCGTTCAACACTATCCCCCATTCTGGAAATATAGATAAACTCACTAAACTATGTATAAATCCCTATGTCACAAGATGGGTTGCCATCTGGCTTATGGACAGAACCCACACTGTGAAAGTAGCAGAGTCCAAATTAGGCATCAGACCAGTCACAAGTGGAGTACCACAGGGTTCAGTCCTGGGTCCTCTCCTGTTTGCTATCTACTTCTCTGAAGTACAGGCTAACACAGAAGGTCTTTGGCTAACTAAATTCACAGATGACTGCAAACTAGGAGCCATAATCGAAACTCCTAATGATGTGGACATTCTACAAAAGGGCCTCACTGAGACAGATGCCTGGTGTCAAAGCCATGGTCTAAGCTCAATGCCAAAAAGTGCATTGTCATCCCCTTTCGTATAAACTCTGTACCAATGAACTACCACATAGGTGGTAGTCTACTTAACACCGAAAGTATGATAAGAGACCTTGGGACACAGGTGGATAGTAGTCTCTCCTTTGATAATCACATTGCCACAGTGGTCAGGAAATCCTTCTACATGGCACACCTCATCACAAAAGGTTTCTCATCCCGAAAAAAAGAAGTCATTGTTCCCCTCTACTCATCCCTCATTAGACCCATTATAGAGTACAATGCCCCTTTTGGTATGTACCTCATAAGACATCTACAACAACTGGAAAGGCTGCAAAAATACCTCACAAAGAGGATTACTGGCCTCAAACAGATGCCTTACACAGACTGTCTCAAAAAACTCCAGCTTTACTCCGTTGCATATCGCCGACTCAGAGGCGATCTCTGCCTAACATACAAAGCTATGTCAAACCCAGAGCTGTTGGACATGCTCCACTTAAAGAAATCCCAATCCCTCTGAGCTACATGCTCTAGGGACCTAAACCTTGTCACCACACTAAACAGAACAAGCTGGAGGGATAGATTCCTGTCCCAGAGACTTCACATACTCTGGAACAGACTACCTGTCTATGTCAAACAGAGCTCCTCATTAGCACTCTTCAAGAAAAATCTTGATGATTGGATGGGTAATAGGAAATTCACCCCGAGGATCACTTCTGTGGTTCTGCTTGACAAGGGCACAGGAAAATAGTTTTGTTGGGTGGCAAAAGCCAGGGCACCTTTTTAGCTAGGCTTGTATCGGCCCTAGGGCCAATAGCCTAG
>NC_056729.1:810751775-810834275 GCF_019279795.1 Protopterus annectens
AGTACAGGGTTTCAAACCCCTGCCTGTCTATGTACTGCTATCACATGTCTATGCAGTTATTGCATGCACCACAGAGGTTACATGTTGGGAAACTGTCCAAAGGTATATCTGATGATGAGTGACATCTGCAACAGTGATATAGGATAGATAAGGTAGGAGTAGTACAAGTGCCTGTCCACATGCACAGGTGTCAACGTCCACACAGCCACACTCTCTCAGAGACTCACACACATTAACACAGTTGGCAGAGTCAGGATTGGACCTCCTAACTAACTAGTTTGCCACAATACAGTAATATGCAAGTATCATATGCACCACAGGGGTTATCAGGATGATATATGGGCAAAGGGTATGTGAAGGTGTCTGACATCAGACGGCATGCTTCAGTAGGCCAATGGGAGGTGTGGTAAGTGTGAATGGGGTAAAAACCATTATACTCCACACACACAGACACAGGTTGCCAGTACTGACATGCATGGGTGCATTGCTTCACAGGTGTGTAGAGGTTGACTGCCCCAGAAGGCTGTACAAGGCTAGGTAAAGGGTATATCATGGCATCAGGACACATGGCAATGGTCTGCAGTGTGGCTCAGGGGTATAGTGTCTGGATTGGTCCACACAGGTGGGTATTGTATTCACCATCCAGTCATCTGGGTTACTACTGTAGGTGGCCAGTGCTGTGTAATGCTTGCCATGCATGTGTTCTATAGTCCATGACATGGACATTGTCTGGGATGCGCATACGTCCCACATGCATGTTCTATGACATGTGGAAGTGTACCTGGGGTGTCTGGGGCATGTTGTGTATGCAGATTGTTAACATCAGATGTGCCATTCCTGGCCTCATGTCGTGGGAACTGGCAATGGACACCAGGTTGACCCTGCACCTACATTTACAGCATGATACAAGTTTTCTCTGGTGTTAGTGGCATCTATCCATACAGGGCATGTGTTTAAGGCATGGTATGTCCTTTGTGGGTTACATTTGATGGCACTACAGTTGTTGCAGGTGTCCAGTGGTGAACATAGGAAAGGAGCACTGTCTGCAATTATGTGCCTATTATAGTGATGGGACAGGGTGCCATGCCATCTGTAGTCTGCTGCAATTACACCATGGTTACTATCAGTGGGCAATATGCAGGGAACTACCAGCAAAGTGGTTGTTGCCTAGCCGAGTGTGTTTGTGCATGAGACATGGGTTGAGAGTGTTCTTTGGGTAATACAAGGGTTGCCTAATTTGTTCACCAGGCCTTGATGTCACATGTAGGGGTATGGATTGTCAACCCCAGCCTCTCTGCTGTTTGACATCTGTTATCCTTGTAGGGTGGACATTGTGACATATAATAGGCCCACCATATAAGAAATTTGCAAAACCCACTCCACAGTGAGTCCAGTTGTTACATACTCACCTCCACACAGGATACAAATAACAAACACAGGGACATACACACACGCACACACACACACACACACACACACACACACACACACACACACACGCACACACACACGCACACACACACACACACACACACACACACACACACACACACACACACACACACTCACACACTCTCACAGTTGCCATGTTTGGGATTGGAACTCCTACCTAACTATTACATCAAACTACAAAATTGTGCAGTTATAACACACGCCATGAAGATTACTAGGCTACTCCTTCCTCAAAGGTGTATTTCAACGTGAATAACATCAGCAGGATTGCCAAAGAAGTGCATTGGAGGTTGTAGTAACTGTGAATGGCCTCAAAAGCATTGCTCCCTACACAGACATACACACAAACATCCACACTTGCTATGTCTGGGAATAAAGCTCCTACCTAAGTAGTTTATCACACTACAGTATTTTGTAGTTATAGGATGCACCATGTAGATTACTGTGCTACTATTTCCCCAAAGGTGTATTTCAAAGTGAATGACATTGGCAGGCTTGCCAAAGAGGGGCACTGGAAGTTGTAGTGACTGCGAATGGTCTCAAAAACATTTCTCCCTGCACAGACAAACAAACACACTTGCCATGTGTGGGGATAGAACTCCTACCTAACTAGTTTATCACACTACTCCATTACGCAGTTATAGGATGTGCCACAGAGATTACTGGGTTACTATTTCCCAAAAGGTGTATTTCAAAGTGAATGACATCAGCAAACTTGCCAAAGAAGGGCACTGGAGGTTGTAGTGACTGTGAATGGCCTCAAAAGCATTGCTCCTCACACAAACAAACATCCACACTTGCCATGCCTGGGAATATAACTCCTACCTAACTAGTTTATCACACTACAGCAGTACACAGTTATAAGACACATCATGGAGATTACTGGGCTATTATTTCCCCAAATGTGCATTTCAAAGTGAATGACATCAGCAGACTTGCCAAAGAAGGGCACTGGAGGTTGTAGTGACTGTGAATGACCTCAAAATCATTGCTCCCTACACAGACAAACACAGAAACATCCACACTTGCCATATCTGGGAATAGAACTCCTACCTAACTAGTTTATCACACTACAGCATTACGCAGTTATAAGACATGCCCTGGAGATTACTGGGTGACTACTTCCCCAAAGCTATATTTCAAAGTGAAGGACATTATCAGGCTTGCCAAAGAAGGGCACTAGAGGTTGTAGTGACTGTGAATGGCCTCAAAAGCATTGCTCCCTACACAGGCAAACAAATGCACAAACATCCACACTTGCCATGTCTGGGAATAGAACGCCTGCCTAACTAGTATATCACACTATAGGATTAGACAGTTATAGGACACACCACAGAGATTACTGGGCTACTGCTTCCCCAAAGGTGTATTTCAAAATGAATGACATCAGCAGGCATGCCATAGTAGGGCATTTTAAATTGTAGTGAGTGTGACTGGCCTAATAAGCATGTATCCCTACACAGACAAACACACACAGTTGCCATGTCTAGGATTAGAACTACTACCTAACTTGTACATCACACGACAGCAATACACAGTTATAGGATGCACCACAGAGATTAATGGGCTACTACTTCCCCAAAGGTGTATTTCAAGGAGAAGACATCAGCAGGCTTGCCATAGTAGGGCAATAGGGAGGGCAGTGTGTGTGCATGGGCCATAACACATTAATCTAGAGGCAGACACACCACACTCAGGTGCACACAGGTTTATATTCCACAGGTATGTGTATACAACTGCTAGATGACTACTGACTTGTACAGTCATGTTGTACAGTTAGCACTAGCACCACAAACACTATAATGCTGAGGGATTCAATAGGCAAATGTCTACGGTGATTGACATTTACATATCATGTGGTTTTAGTAAACTGGATGTGTGCTGGGTGAACAGACCACATGATAGAAGGCTCTTTGTCACTGTCACTCTCTTCCACACATCTATGTATGTGTACTTTTGGCCTATTATAGTGTGTTGTCCTTGGATATATGTGTGTATTCCTATCCAATGTGTGTGCAAAGCATGACTGGTGCATACTGAGGAGTGTATGTGCTAACATCTGCGGCTCTCAGATATGTATGGTCCACTGTTGTTGCCAGATATGGGCTTCATTTCTTTAAGTGTGTGAGCATGCCCAGTATGACCTTTCAGTATTTTGTTGTCTGACATGGCCTTCATTTCTCTGTGTGTGGGAGCATGCTCAGTATGACTTTCTGTACTGAATGTGTGAATCCATTCCAGGTAGATTGTACTCCAGTGCAGACTGTAGTGTTCTGCACCTACAGCTAGCAAACTGTTTCTGCAGGATATCTGTAGATTAGTTGACAATATGGGGTCAAAATGGGCAAAGGATAGTGGGTTACTATAGGTAATTGTGTCTGTGCTGCTTCTGCTACATGGTCCTGGTGTTAGGAAAGATATTCAGACATATGTACTGTTATACACTGTGATGTTTTATGTCATCAAGTACTGTCAGGTAGATATATTTGCTTGCAATGATGTCCTGGGGAACACAGGGCGAAAGCAGCTGTGTCCAGTATTGTGGTCGGCAGCCTACATATTCTTGTACACTCAAGCCATTCTGGAGGGGAAGCTGCAGACATTTGCTGCTGGGTCTGTGTAAATGGTTCAGCACCTTGGTACAGTGGTGTCAGAGGATCTCATGCTTGTACATCCATCAACGTGACAGTATGGCCATGTCTTGCTGTGGAGATGCCTCACAGCTGTACAGATTCACACAGGTTACCCAGAGGCAGGGGTCATAATTCTGGACATTACACTTACACATTGTGGTTTATGAGCAGGTTTGTAGCCACCCATTCCTGTGTTTGCAGCCAGGAATAGTATGTGCACACGGCTGGGTTTCAGACTTCACACACTCCATGCCACCCATGCTCCCAACCCCCTGTTATTCTATCCCTCTCCATACATTATGCAATAATTCTCTGATATTTTCCCTATAGTTATCACCTCATCACAGCAGTAATTTGGTGTTGTCCACAGTTTATGCAGTAGGACATGGTGGACATGTTACCGTGATTTGTCCACATGGCTATGCATTTTGGTTCTGTGGACTGCGTTATGTTGTTATTTGGCAGTCCATGACATAACATACATTGGCAGTATGGGTGAGAAACAGGCCTTTGGCAGAGGACTGTAGGCCATTTGGTATTGATGAAGGCCAGCTGTAGCAGGCCATTGCATTCTGTCAGTCCTACAGTCCCAGACTGCAATACTCTATATTCCCCTGGGGTGACAGGGTAGGTGTGCAAGGTGTTCATGCCAATACTTTCTGTCAGTATTGATCCAGTGGTGTGGATGCTGGCAGGGTGCTGCTTACAGCTAGGGACACAACTGCATGGGACACCTGCTCTGCATGCTGCATTCTTTCGCTATTGCCATACACAGGTGGGGGTCATATTGTACTCATTCCCAGCAGCAGGGATAAGACCGGTGAGGTATCTGTGGGCGGTGGTTGGGTGAGCTGGGTGCATGTGTGCTATGGACACTACTTGCATCTGACTCACAAATATGCATGGGGAATTCCACTTATGCTGGCTTGTGCAGGGACATCAGCTGTTTCTCAATACATCATTCCTATGACCTTTGTGGTCTGCCAGGGTTTGGCCAGATGACATCGGTATTCCCTACTACAAGCTCAGATAATGTGCTGCAAACCTGTATGTACAATTCCAAGGGTGTGTCCATTTGACAGTTACATATTATACACTGTCTGTCTTGGGGTACTTCCCCCTGTGTACTGCTTATATATCTGTGCTGACAGTCATGCCATGTCCATATTTTAGATGATGACACATATTACTTCTAAACATTTACAATGGCTTATTGCTGGAATGTGTTATACTGGGAAGCATTGTGTTTGGCACTGCAGTTGTGAGAACTTGGCCCTGTCACTGGCAGTACTGGGCAATGGCCACCAGGACAAACCTCATCATGCATACATACTGACCACTCTCACATAATATACAACACACACCAACCTAACATACACATACCTGCATATTGTACAAATGCTACAATCTATCCTGCTACCTTGGCCAGCTCAGGTAATCTGTGCTCCATTGTTATTATACCTACACATACATGTTACTACATTTCTACATAGGATTGGGGGGGGGCACACCTGTGTATTAGTACATGTTTACATTGGATTGGGGGGCACACCTTACTGTTACTACTTGTCTATATAGGATTGGGGTGGCACACCAGACTGTTACTACATTTCTACATAGGATTGGGGGGGGCACAACTGACACTTGTACACATTTGCTTTGACTGTACTAGTATGTCAGGTGCTAAATTTCATTTTGTATTCTAACCTATCATGCTGACAAGAGGCATATCAGTGTACTACAGGTCTTAGGTTTGATTGACCTACATTTCAGTTTATGACTTCTTACCCTTCAAAACTAACATCCCACTGCCTGACCTGTTGTAGTCTGTCTGTGTAGGCCTTGGAGGAGGTTACCCATATCCATCAATAAGAGGCCTTAGCACAGCCTTTGTTTTTGTTTGTCTACATCTGTCCTGCTGTCTGAGACTGTTGTTGGGTATGTCGGCCTCCCTGACTGGCATGTGTGTGTCATATGGACACACATGTGGCCAAGCAGAATTCCTACACTGGGTTTTGTCACCTTGTCTAGTACTGGCTACTATGGTGACACCAGTATTTGATACAGATCTCATGGTGCCACTATAGGTGTCTACTATCTGCTGGCATCCCATTCAGCCACCCAATTCCCTTGCATGCTTACATCCATACCATAGATACAAGTAACAACACATACTACTCCATCTGTCAGTTAGTAAGAAGAGTGACTTACCTTGTGGGTGTGCCAGTATTGAGGATGGTGCTGGAGGGCTGACTATGTCGGATGCACATAGTAGACTCCCTATACATGGTTAAGCACAGGTAGAGTCATGTTTGGCATCCGTTTTATTGTATGTGCGAGTCAGAGAGAGGTGTTATTCCCAGGGTCCCTCTTGTCTTAGTATATGTGCTATGCGTTGCCTCTTTGCCATGGCCTGGGCATACTGGGCATGCCTCCTTCTGCCTACTGGGGCAGGCTCAAGTTGTTCCTCCTCCGAGTCACTCTGTGCCTGTGCAGGCCTTGGCAATGGTGGAGGCCTGTGTGGCCCTGCCCCATGCTGTTCCTGCTGCAGCTGTTTCTGCGGATCATATTGTGTAGCATGGCACATACAATGACAATTTGGGTACATGTAGCTGGTGAGTACTGAAAGGCTCCACGGGATGTGTCCAGGCACCAGATCCATGACTTGAGTATCTCAAACACATGCACTATTATGATTCTGGTCTGTGTGTGTGCCTCATTATGGAGTTCTTGTTTGGGTGTGTGCATTTTTGATGGGTGTCATCAGCCATGGCTCCAGTACGTAACCAGCATCCCCCACTAGGTGACCATAAGGGATGTCCCCATTGGCAAATCTCTGGTCCAGCTGCATCAGATGCCAGATGTGGGAGTCATGATAGCTTCTGGCAGTTGATGGAAGGGAAGCCCTTGTGGTTGATGTAGACCCTACCCTGCTCACTGGGTGTTGCTTTGATGCATATGTGTGTGCAGTCTATAGCACCCATTACCTCAAGGTATTCTGCTATTTGGTGGAAGAGATGCATATTGCTGGCCAACGCCTCACGGGTGTTGTGGAAATATACGTGCTCACCGGCATGTGCTGACATGGCATCCAGGAACTGGTGGAGTATCCTGGTTGCTGATGCCAGTGAGATCCCCATGATATCCCCAGTTGGCCTTTGGAAGGTACCTGTGGCTAGTATTCATAGGCCTACACATACCTTGGTATCCAATGGGATGGGTTCCCTTCTGTTAGTTCTGTGTGTCAGGCATGGCTGGCATAGCTCACCAGTTTTCTGTAGGAGGTCCCTGTCTACCCTATAGTGCTCCACTATCTCCAGCTCATGTAGCCCCTGGTAGGTTACCCTGGGTCTGTACACTCTTCTCCATCTTTTCACTGTGGGTTGGTCGACAGCATTCTCATCCTCACCACCCTCAGCCTCTTACACATGTTGATGTATGATAGATGCTGCAGCCCATATCATTTTGTTGCTTTTGTTTGTTAAAATTTCCCCACTTGTGTACACCGGTGGTGTAGAGTATGTGGGAAACACCAGAGGGAAAGGTGTTTGCATAGTTTATAGTAGTGGTCTGGGCTGGGCGTAGCTGCTGCCTGTGTAATTGGCTGATTCTGATACATTTCACCTGCCAGCTATGCTAGTTCTCCTTGATTACCTTCCTGCTACTGTTTTCCCTTCCCATTGCCTTCCTGTTTAAGCCCAGGGGGCGCACCACACAAACACAGTGCTGAAATGTGCACAGAGCTGCTATTTCCTGGTTTACTTTTTTTTCCTTTAAAACACGGTGCGCGGCATGCACACCCAATTAGGCAATTTAAAGAGTGCTTGGCAGCTGCAAACACACCCACTTGCTTATCTCTGCTAAGCTAAGGGCAAACCCGAGCCACAGGGCTCCAATAAGCTTACAGTATGCCTGACACACCCCCCCTATGATGTCAGCTAACTCTTAAGCTTGAACCATGCTATTCCTGCACTTACATGGTTGGGTGCTGGCTAGCATTAAGGGGGAAATCTGGGATTCAGTATCATTCCCCTCATTTGCATAGGATTGCCTGGTAACGCATAGTTACAGGTCTTACACTGAGCCTTTCCCCTTAGCAACCACTATTCACTGGCCATGTTGTCTTCTGCCTGCCATTGAGTATAATGGCAAAATTGTGATTTTGGTTAGAATGCTTATTTCTGTTTTTTTTTTATTTTTGGCTTTATCCTATTTGCCTACCACTGCCCTACGCTTAAACAGCTAAAATTGGCTTAAAAAATATATATATATTTTTTTCCAACTGTTTTCCATGTCAATGGCCATATATTTGGCCATTGGCATGCTTTACACATACTATAAACCCTTTATTTGGAGATGTCATGACTCCATTTTTTTAGTTTGCAGAAATGTACTCGGTTACTAACCGAGTACATTTCTGCACACTACACTAGTCATGGATGGCCGGCTGACAGCTTCCTGGATCACAACTTCACCTCATTTGGATGGTTTTTACCTGCAAATGGGGTAATTTGCATACAGGAGCTATGTCCGTGCAGGAATAGTGCAGGAGTACTTGTGCACATCCCTGGAGCTTATTCCTGGATTGCACGGTGGCCATATTGCCTCCAGGAGCTCCTGCACTATTTCTGCATGCCGTGCAGAGCTTGCTGAATCCGGGGGTTCATTTTCTTAATTATTTTATAGATGTTTGACAAGTAGCCTTTTCCATGAACAGCTTGTGTTGTTCATAACTTGCGCTCTCTAAGTTATGATACATTTTATCTGATTGTTAATTCCATTGTTTCTGATCTGTTTAAAATATACTGCCTAATATCCTATATACTTAACCGTAGATGATTATCTAAATAAACTTTGTTTCTTTTTTGTTCCATTGTTAAAACTTTCCCGGACACTAGTAACTGATGCCAATAATTCAATTCTGCTTCCTAAGAGTCTTGATTGCACGTATATCAAACGTTTTAGTGTTATTTTGTGTACATGCAATAGGATAAACAAGAATGACCAGGCTTTTTGTTTGGATTTCTATTCATAAGGGTTTTATATCCATTTAATATATTATTTATCAACTTGGAACTTATATTCTTGTGTTTGTTTTCTTTGAAATGTTCTCTCATCATCCAAAAAAAAAAAAGATACCATTTCTGTATATTGTGATGGCAAATGTGAGACCTGATTTTACCCATTTCCTTTCATGCATATGTGTCCATTTGGCAGAGTAAGCAGTGTTTACCCATAATGATATTGTTTTTATGTTAAATTACACTGCATATATTTCTATATCCGGAAGACTAATTCTTCCTGCTTCCCAATCATTTAAATGATGATTAAAGCTATTCTGGGTTTATTTGGATACCACAGGAAGTTTAGCATTGCTTCATTAAATTGTTTTATGTAAGATATGGAGGGAAGAATAGAAAAGGCTTGTATAAATTATAATATTGTTCAGAAAAATAATCATTTTAATGCTATCTAGCCTGTCTTCCATTGTAAAAAAAAGTTTATTCCACTTCTGAATAAGTATTTTAATAATATTTATGATATTAGTGCATTTTATTGTTATTGCCTTATCTAGTTCATCTGTTAATGTAACCCCTAAGTATTTTATTTTATTGGCCACAGCTATATATTTAGAAAATTCCTTATCTACATCTTTCTTACTGTACTCAAAGACTCAAACTATCAGCACATAGAGGTGCAGGCTTGAATGAATCAGTACCTCTTAAGCCAGTTCTGAAAGAAAGAAAGCTTTTTCAATGAATATCTTGCTATGTGTGCCTTTATGGCAACAGCCCTCTATGTTTCCTGCCTTAAAAGAAAGCTGTTCCTTTAAAATTTTTATGGCTATTGTATCTGTATATTTTTTATTGGTGGATATTTAATTGATTGTATTTTAAATATTTGATATGTTGCTGGATTTTCTTTTGGTCTGAAGAAGCAATTTTATCATGAAAGTGCTCACCAGTGTTCGAATAAAAGTCTGCTTAGATTTTATACTGCTCTATGCCATTTGATTTTTTATTAGTTTGCTGTGGTGCTGTGTTCTACATTTTTGTTCATTTTATTTGGTTCGTGGTTGAACTCAGCTTTGCAGTTAGCAGGACTTGTTTTATTATATTTCTTTGCTGTCTTGTGCTGTTGATGACTGACATGGCTAAAAGTATCACCATAAATGCAGAAGCCATGCCACAGGCTAATTCTAGTGGCAACTTTAGTCAAAGGAGGTGACTATAAAGCTTTTTAAATATAGAAGGTAATCCTTTGTTAACTGAGAATATGGATGTTTCTGAACACAGCTTGATAACTGAGCATAATGAAAGTGGACGCGTGAAAGACTTGTTTAAACACTTGGAAATTAGTTATATAAATTAAAAAGGCTTCAGTGTCAGAGACTGAATTTTGAAGCCTACTGTGTGTTGAAAGTTGTTCCTAGAGGGCTGAGGGTGCTAAATATGTCCTCATATGGAACAACTTACCAGGAACTTTTAGCAAAATGGCAAAGAATTAATTTAAAGACAAGTTTTTCTTATATTAAGTTGCTCATTGACTTTTTTGTGCCTGTAGAGAAACACATTTGTGAATATATCAACAAATTAGAAAAAGAACTGTATAGCCTTAATATTGATGCACAAGTTGATCTTCCCCTGAGTGAGTTAACTGAACAATTGCACCTATATGAAACAAAGCTATTAGCTCAAAAAAAGAATAAAAATTCAGAGAGACATTGTTGATTTTCAACAACAAAATGTGTTTGCCTGGCTGAAAGAACAGCGTAAAGAGCCAACACAATCTAGAGTTTCTAAAGTTACTAACTCAGAGGAAGTTTCCTCTACTATTCAAGATAATGGTTCTGTTAATGCTTCAACAGTGGTGCAGGAAATTGCTGTTTCTTCACCTAATGCTAACACCTCTACATACAGCACACCTTTGGTACTCCCTCCCACAACTGAGCAGCAACTTAGAAGAACTGCTCTTTCTCCAGAACAGGTCGCACGGCTTAAAACCCAGAAAATTGCTAGTGAATCTGGTTTTTTTTTTGGGTCTTGCAAATTCCAATGCAAGGAATACAAAGATGTGAGCATTGAAGGAAAGAAATTCAAGATAAAGAACTCTTTTCAGGATCGAGAACCACAAACTCTCAAGAAAATGTGGAATATAACAAAGAACTAGTATGGAATTTATCACAGAGACAGTTAACAGAATCTGAACTTTCTTTACTTAAAAAAGGTTTGTCTTTTATTCCTTCTCAAAGGGCTGATCTAGCTGATACTATTATAGAGCTGAAACTGTTTGTATGAAAAATAGCTCTTAAAAAGCAGTTTGTTTTTTCTGTGTCACATGAAAGTGAATGCAACTATAAAAAGCCAAGTGCTTTTTGTTCAGCATTGTCTTCTACACTGGAAGATTTTTCATATGTATGTGAACAACAGATTTATATATTTTTTTAAACTAACAGAGTATAAATGAATAATTTTTATAACTTAAATAAAAATGAGAGACAAGCACTTGAAAATTTACAGAGATATCATGACATTGTAATACGACCAGCCAATAAAGGAAATTCCTTTGTTGTGTTTGATAGTGATTATTATGTTACTACTATGAATACCATGCTTAGAGATGATAACACATATAGTAGTATAGAACTTTATTCTGTACAAAACTTAATTGAAAGGTTTACTAAGTCTCTTGTCAACTGCTTTGAGGAAACAGTTATTTCTAAAGATCTGTTGCAGTATCTTATAGTATAATATTCTATTGTACCCATACTGAATGGTTTGCTGAAAATACATAAAAATCTATAGTACCAGAGGTGGATTGCTAACCAAACCAGTGTCTTTATACGTAGGCATTTAAGACCTACTTTAGACAAGTATGCAATTGCTTTATGTGATACAGAATATTTCGTAAGTGATTTCTACTCTTTTCTTGAGAATTATGCTGAAACTGGTACAGAGATTATGGTAACGTTAGATGTTATGTCTCTGTTTACGGTTATACCTAACCAAATAGGTCTTTCCTATGTAAAAAAAAATATTCTTAAAGAAGAAAGCTCTCTCACTGATGAAAAAAAATTGTTACCTTACAGAGTTAGTACTAGAATATAATTTTTTTTTGTTTGAGAAGCAATATTACTTGCAGAACTCTGCTGTAGCTATTGGCATGTCCTGTGCCAACAGCTACACCAATATGGTCATGGCATACTGGGAAAATGCAAACATCTTAAATGCTGAACAGTTTATTGTGCATGTAAAATTTTATCAGTGTTTTGTCGATGACATATATTTTTTGGAAAGGAGACCTTGAATGTTTAAATAATTTCCTAAGTGCTATAAATACCAGTACCTCCTTTCTTAAGTTCACAATGAAATATTCTTGCACTCACATAGATTTCCTTGATCTAACCCTGTATAAGGGTATAGATGGAAAGCTGCATACTAAGAGATATAGAGAACCGTGTTATACACAGTTATCTTTGAACGTAATAGTATGCATCCACCATGTATTTTTGAAAATGTGGTAAGAGGTCAACTTTTAAGAGTTTCTAGACTTCATGACCAGGAACAAGAATTTGAAACAACTATGTGTTCCACTAGCATGGAATTCATAGAACGTGGCTATAAACCTTTTGAAGTTAGTAAAGCATGTGAGAGGGTTAAGTCAGACAGAAAAAGTAGTGGACGTCCGTTTTTTTCACGTAAAGAAAACATAAGAAAGACTGCACATAATAACTCTTATAGTAATGTATCTTACTGAATGACTTTTAGTACTGACAGCATAGATATAAAAAATATTATCACAAAAAACTGGCATATTTTATCTTCTGATCCTACTCTGTGTGAGCTTGTCAGTGCAGCTCCAAATTTTGTTTATAAAAATAAAAAATTGTTGCAAAGACAGCTCCATTTTCCTAGTACAAGTAAGCTAAGGCAACCTAGTATTACAGCAACTAGTTTTGGCACTTCTATCTGTGGCAAATGCACTTTTTGTAAATATATTGATGAATCTAATACATTTATTAAACCAGACAATGGTAATCATGATGTTTTCAAAGTGAAAGCTAATTGTGATGCTAAAAACTTAGTCTATTTAGCACAGTGTGTGACTTGATCAACATTTTATATAGGAAAAACTAATAGGTGACTTAAGGAACAAATTAGAGACCACTACTACTGTACTAATAAGGCCAATAGCTATAAGTGCCCTAACCAAACACATTCTAGAGAAAGGCACTATCCATTGGTTTAAGTTTATGGCAGTAGAAGTAATCTATGAAAGTTTTAGATTTGTTGATATAACTAACTTCACAGAAGGGAAATAACTAAGATGGATTCTCAAACTATCAGCACATAGAGGTGCAGGCTTGAATGAATCAGTACCTCTTAAGCCAGTTCTGAAAGAAAGAAAGATTTTTAAATAAGTATCTTGTTTTGTGTGCCTTTATGTCAACAGCCCTCTATGTCTCCTGCCTTAAAAGAAAGCTGTGCCTTTAAAAAAATTTATGGCTATTGTATCTGTGTGTTTTTATTGGTAGTTTTTTAATTAATTGTATTTTAAATATTTGAGATGTTGCTGTTTTTTTGTATGGTCTGAAGAAGCAATTTTATCATGAAAGCGTTCACCTGTGTTCAAATAAAAGTCTGCTTGGATTTTATACTGCTCTTTGCCATTTGCTTTTTTATTGGTTTGCTGTGGTGCTGAGTTCTACATTTCTGTTCATTTTATTTTGTCCGTGGTTGAACACAGCTTTGCGGTCAGCAGGACTTGTTTTACTATATATCTTTCTTACTGTAATTTATCAATAACATATTTGTGTATTTTCATTAAATTTGAGGACTGAGAGTGTCTGAAAGTGTCCAATTGTGTTTAATAGAGATTTTTCTAAGATGTTGTTGTATTTTAAGGTTAGCAGAATATCATCTGCAAACAACTGAATCTTCATTTCCAGACTATTGTCACTTTGTATGCCCTTAATATTTTTGTCCAGCCAAATACAACTTGCAAATGGTTCAATTGCTATGGCAAACAATAGTGGTGACAAAGGGCATCCCTGTTGTGTGCCTTTGGTAATTTCTATATATTTAGAAAAGCATGACTCAATCTTTATATATGCTATGGATTTTTCATAAAGTGATTTAAATAATAGTGTGAATTTAAGTGAAAATCCATATTCTTCTAGAACTAACCACAGATATTCCCAGTGAACAGAATCAAAGGCACTATTTATGTCTAAGCCGACCGGAATCATGTAATTTTTGTATGGTTAATGTAATTAATTAAAATATAATTATTTTAATATTATCATATGTATTTCTGTCTTTTATAAAGTCAGTTTGATCTTTGTCTATTAGTAGTGAAAGTAGCTGTTTAATTCTAGTTGCATGTATTGCCATGAACATCTTATAATCAATAGTTAGAAAAAATATAGGTCTGCAAGATGAACATTCATATGCATTTTTGTCTGGCTTCAAAATAGGAATATGTAATATTATTGTATATTTCCAAGAAGGAGGGATATTTTGCATTCTTTTACTAATATAAACAATTTAAATAATAATGCTAGTGCTTCTTTGGTTAGTAGTTTAAACATTTCTGGGATCACTTTGTCTATGTCAGGTGTTTTATTCAGCTTTAAGTTATTAATTTTGGATGTAAGTTCACACATAGTTATTTGTTTGTCTATTAATTTTATATGATAAAATTTGGTTTTGATATGTTTTCTAAAGAAAGACTTTAACATGTTTTGAGGCTCTACATTCTCCTTTTGGGTATTAAAGTTATGAAAATATAATTTAATTGCTTCTAGTATCCGTTCTAAAAATGATACTTTTTTTTAGTATTTGGAATGATTATTTCCTTTATCTGGTTCACTTTTATGATCTTTTTAATTCTATTTGCAATTATTTTCTGATTCGTGGGATTCATCTAATAAGAACATAGTTTGATTTTCTCCAGACTGATCATTATCTTATGATGTAGTGTCTGTAGATCTATTTTATTCATGTCATCTAGTTCTCTTTTTGGTCATCTTTCCCTTCTGAATATCTAGTTTTAGAGTGTCAGTTCTTGCTTGCAATTCCAGTAAATCTTTGTCCTATTGCTTTTTCTTATTATTGAACCAAGTTAATGCTTTACTATATATATATATATATATATATATATATATATATATATATATATATATATATATATATCAGAAACATTCCAGTAAGAGTTATGTTTAACATGTATCTCTAACATAACATTTCTTAAAATTCTTTAAATTTGCTATATCTGAAGGAATTCTAGTAACTGTTGTGCTTTGTTTTGTATTCAACATATGCCAAACCCATGTCTAATTCCATGATTAGATGTCTAATCCTGAAATCTGAGCACTTCTCATAGTGAAATCTCCACTACAAATGCCAATATATGGTATTAGCTAGCATTAATGTGATCATAGTACATGTCTATCCTAAAAAATAACAGTTGTGATTAATACTTATAGTTGTGCCCATAGTAAAGCAGCCGTTCTTCACCATTAATGCCATCACTTAATTTATTAAACCTACAAAGAAGTACCTATTACAATTAAACAAACCTTGTGGTTTACACTGACATATATTGGCTGACAACCAGTCAGCCTATCAACTTCAGATAACAAAGAACCTCACCAATCACTACTCTGAGGGAAAACAGGATTGTCTCACAACTAATGGCACCAATCACCATGTATTCTGATGCTGACCAATCAGAATCAACATACATGAGATTCAACCAATCAGAAGCACTCACCATGCTCCAACTAACAGCTCATAGCTCTCAATGCTATTATAGACTACTAAAAAGTGTTATAGTGACCAAAATACATTCCTATCATACTAGACAAACTAGTGCCAATAGCTCATCTAAAAATTGCAAATATGGCCTTTCTAAAGCAACATTTCTTCACCATTAACCTCATTACAAGCACCCAAATTATTACGCTTACTATAAAGTGCTCATTATAGCTATAAAAGCCTTTCAGCTTACACTAGTGTATTTCAGCTAACTAATCAGCCTATCAGCACCAAACATCAAACGGCACCACAAATCACTGATCTGAAAAGTGGATGTCTCACAATTTCAAGCAGCAGTCATTGCCCATTCTGATGCTTACCTGTCGGAATCAGCCAATGCGAGATTGAGCCAATCAAAAACATTATTCATCCTCCAGCTAACAACACAACATAGTGACACAACAATAAGCTCTCCCTTATATAACAAATTTAGCCTCTATATCTCAAAGCAGCTAAACCACTCTAAAACTGATAAGAGCATTTAAATAAGCACTACCCCATGGATGAAAGTCCACTCACAGAGACACAAAATGTAACAATCTCGAAGTTACATCTCTGTACTATAACAAAAAAATAAATAAATAAAGCAAAAAAAATCAGATGAATATATTACTATACACCTCTGTAACACACATACTGTCATCCTTCAGACTAACAAACACCAGACAATCAAATTGGCTGCTCCCACTAAACCACCAATAAAAAAACAACTTGAAACACCAAGCTAAAATGCTGACAAAATAGAATGTTCCTCTAAATATGCAATACTAATCCAAGCTGCTCCATCTTAAATTGACAGAATTAAACACTCAAATAATAACACTGCCTCTAAGCATCCTCTACACTATTACAAAAACCCACATCTTATTTACAATTACAATTCACAGACTATCAATGCACCAACTTAGCGGGCACCAGCCAATTAAATAGAACACTTTAGATATACCTCCAAAGGGAATGAAATGAGAACTACTTAGCAAACTACCAAAACAACTTCAATCAAACCAGATATCTGCACTGTCATCAGCCCTTATGTAATTCCTAAGATATCAAACATCTTGAAAAATAAAAATTATTTCGTAATACAATACTTATATAAAATAAACAATAAGCATAACTCCATATATATCAAACTACATTAAACACATGGCCATATCTACATACACTTAAACAATTAATTCACTAGGTTAATACAACAAACTATATTCACCAAGACACTTGGTTATCTCTTCAAAAGACCTTTAGCTCTTAGAGGAGGTTTCAACTAAACCCTCCCATTCAGTCCATGTTGTTTGTCTGCTTAGAGCTGCAGTATCCAAAACAGCTCCCTGCACTCAGTCCTATTAGAAATGTCACCAAACCTAATGCCCTCAAACAATGCCTCAATAGCTCTGAATCAAAAACTATGTTCATTCCCTTTGCTGCAAACATGTGTGGCTAGTGGTTTGCTAATAGCACTTTGTCTAACACTCCTAATGTGTTCTCTGATCCTCTCACATAACATTCTATTAGTTTTTCCTACATAAAAAACTTCAGTATATTACACACTTGGCTCAGTAAACTAAATTCTTAGTTCACTGCGACCCTAAACACATATTGTCTACCAGTGGATGGATGCCTAAACATGTTACTACTGTCAATGAATTCACAGTAGCTAAAATTACCACACCCTGCTTTTCCTTGTGCCACCATCTCAACACATTTTTCTTTGGGGTCTGTAACACATTAAATGCTTCAAGGAATTTTTATTCTTAAAACAAATCGAGGTTTTCTCCCTATCAAACCGCTGATCCCACTATCTGACATCAAAATGTGCCAATTCTCTTTGATGGCTGCACATATACTGCCAACATTACTGGAATAATGTATACAAACTGGTGGCATGAACCTGACTGCATCCCTATTGTAGTCACTGTCTTTCATGTATCGCTCAACCCTAGAGTCCGAATAAAAGGGTGCAGCTGTCTCTTCTCTCATTGTCCACAGTCTATTCAATTCAATGGCTACCTCATGTTCCTTATAGTCCCTTGCCAACAACTCACTCCTTATAAAAAACAACTCTCCTTCAAAAGTATTTACATCACTACTTAACTGTGAGACCCTCATTGCTTGTCCTCTAGCAATATTCTTAAACACATGTTTAGGATGATTACTTTTTCTATGTAGAACATGATTGCAATGTACTCTTTTCCTGAACCTCTTGGTCACTAATTGATTATCAGTCATTCTAACTAACTTAATATCCAAAAACCCAATCTCAGTGTTTGACTCCTGCTTAGTGAAATGCAAAAATTCAGTGGTATGCTATAAATGCTCAAACAATTCATTAAATAATTCTAAGGGACCTCTCCAAATGACTGTGATAGGTTAGGATATATTTTTTTTAATTTTAGAATGGATATTTCTTTTGTAGGCCACATTTGATTGGTCAAATAATGTTTATGACCTGTTATTATTCACAGTTGATTGATTTATTGTGTTTTGATTTTTATTGGCTGCGCTTAATTTGTATATGTGTTTAAGTGAGTGTTTTAATGTCTTTTACATGGTCTCAGGTCAGTGGTTTGATAGGAAGAGTACCTCGATTTGTTTTTAAAAATAAAAGTTCCTTGAAGTGTTTACTGTGTTATGGACCCAAAGAAAAATGTGCTGAGATGGTGGCCCAAGGAACAACATAGTGTGGAAACTGTAGCTATTGTCAATTCATTGACAGTAGTAACATGTTTATGCATCCATCCACTGGTAGACAATATGTGTTTAGGGTCGCAGCAAATTGTTGAACTAAGAATTTAGTTATTTAGCCAGTTGTATATTATGCTCAAGTTTTTATGTAGGAAAAACTAATATAATTTTATATGAGAGGATCAGAGAACACATTAGGAGTGTTAGACAACATGATATTAGCAATCCAGTAGCCAAACATGTTTGCAACAAAGGGAATGAACAGTTTTCAATTCATGGATAATGAGGCATTGTGTGAGGCCATTAGGTTTGGTGACATAATAGGACTGAGTGTAGGGAGCTGTTTTGTATACTGCAGCTCCAAGCAGACAAAGATCATGGATTGAATGGGAGTGTTTTGTTGAGACCTGCTCTACGAGCTAGAGGTCTTTTGAAGAGATAACCAACTGACTTGGTGAATACAGTTTGTTATATTCACCTAGTGAATTAATTATTGTTTAGGTTTATGTAGGGATGGCCATGTCTTTAATGTACTTTGATATATACGGAGTTATGCTTAGTTATTATATATTTGATACAAATATTGTATTACAAAATAATTTTTATTTTTCAAGATGTTTGATATCTTAGGAATTAAATATGGGCTGATGATAGTAATTGTAAGTGAGATGTGGGTTTTTGTAATAGTGTAGAGGATGCTTTGAGGCAGCATTATTATTTGAGTGTTTAATGCTACCACTTAAGGTGGAGCGGTTTTGATTAGTATTGTATATTTAGAGGAACATTCTATTTTGTCAGCATTTTAGCTCATTTTTTCAAGTTTGTGTTTTATTGGTGGTTTAGTGGAATAGCCAATTCAATTGGCTGGTGTTTGTTAGTCTGATGGCTGACAGTATGTGTGTTACGGAGTTGTATAGTGACACATTCATCTGGATTTTTGCTATATATTTTTTTGTTTTAGTATGGAGCAGCTTAGAGTTTATTACATTCTGTGCCTCTGTGAGTCGACTTTCAGCCATGGAGTAGTGCTTATTTAAATGTTCTGATCAGCTTTTCAGTGGTTTAGCCATTTTGAGATGTAGTAGCTAAGTTTGTTATATAAAGGAGAGCTTATTGTGGTGCCACTATGTTGTTTTGTCAGCTGGAGGACAGATAATGTTTTTGATTGGCCCAATCTCATGTTAGCTGATTCTGATAGGTCGCCATCAGAATTGGTGATGATTGGTGCTCAGAGTTGTGAGACGTCCATTTTGCAGATCAGTGATTGGTGGTGCCTTTTGATGTTTGGTGCTGATAGGCAGATCAGTTACCAGCCAAAATACGCTAGTGTAAGCTGAAAGGCTTTTGTAGTCATAATGGAAACTTGATAGTAAGTTTAACAATTTGGATGCTTGTAATAAGGTTAATGGTGAAGAAATGTTGCTTTAGAAAGGGCATGATTGCAATTTTTAGATGATCTATTGGCACAAGTCTTGTCTAGCATGGTAGGAATGTATTTTGTTCACTATAATGCTGTTTAGTACTGTATAACAGCATCTGGAGCTGTGAATTGTTAGTTGGAGTGGGGCGAGTGCTTCTTGTTGGTCCAGTCTCATGCATGTTGATTCCGATAGGTTGGCATCAGAATACACAGTGTTTGGTGCCATTAGTTGTGAGACAACCCTGTTTTCCCTCAGACTAGTGATTGATGAGGTTCCCTGTTATCTGAAGTGGATAGACTGACTGGTTGTCAACCAATATATGCCAGCTTAAGCTGTAAGGCTTGTGTAATTGTAATAGACACTTGTTTGTAGGTTTAATAAATTAAGTGATGGTATTAATGGTCAGGAAGGTTTGCCTTAGCAAGAATGTACCTATAAGTATTAGGCACAGCTATTATTTTTTAGGATAGGAATGTACTGTGATCACGTTAATGCTAGCTAATGCCATATATTGGTATTTGTAGTGGTGATTCACTATGAAAAGTGTTCAGA
Source organism: Protopterus annectens (assembly GCF_019279795.1). Lineage (NCBI taxonomy): Eukaryota > Metazoa > Chordata > Ceratodontiformes > Protopteridae > Protopterus > Protopterus annectens. The sequence goes on from NC_056729.1 coordinate 810,772,335, forward strand.
CTTTAGGATCAGACATCTAAAATGGAATTAGACATGGGTTTGGCATACAATTGCCTTATTGTTCAGCAGTCAGAGGCTGAGGGCTGTCATTGGCAGATGACTACCATTTTTGGTTGGTGCTAGTGAACATATTTGCAAGTTGATTTGATGAAGTACAGGCAATAAATATCAAGGGATGTGGTCATTTGTCCAGTCATAGTGTAGGCATTTTAATGCCAGTGATATGTTAGGATTTATTTTCTTAATTTTAAATTTGGATATTTCTTTTGTAGGCCAAACTTGATTGGTCCAATATTTTTTATGACCTGTTATTATTCACAGTTGATTGATTTACTGTGTTTTGATTTTTATTGGTTGTGCTTAATTGGTATATGTATTTAAATGAGTGTTTTAACATCTTTCACATGCTCTGCAGAAGCAACGTTAGTCGCGAAAGCGCTTACTGTTTTATTTATTTATTTTTTTGTTTTAAAATAAAAGTTGTTCATAGTCTCACAACAGTGGTGGTGGATGTTTTATGAATTTCTACTGTTTGTACACCATGTGTTGCTGCTGGAGTGATTTTATTTCTTGTTTTTTGATGAAAATCAGATAGCACCTTAGATATTACTGCTTTCTTTCTTGTGTGTTTGCATCAGCCTGCCCATTATTCATTATACAATGTACATCTCCTGCTATAATTATTTTGCCTTTAGCAGGCTGTACAACGTCTTCCAAGTGTTGCTTGGCTATTTTGACACATAATCCAGGTATCCAATAAATGTTTACTAGAGTATATATTTTCTCATTTATAGATACTATTGCCAAACAGATCATAACTGTCTTATCATGATATGTATTTAAAAAAATGTTGGCATTAAAATTGAGTTTTTCCATAAGACTGCTACTCCTCTCCTCTTTTGTTTATTATGAGACCTGACTAAACTGTATAGCTATTATTATTAATTTTATGTCTTCTTGTATAAGGTGTGTTTCTTGTAAAAAAATCATCTATGCATTAAACATTTTCAAATATTTTGGGAGGCTTCCCCTTTTGCAATTATTATTTAAACCATATTCATTAATGGAAATACATTTCACAGTTAAATTATTACTACTCAAACTGCTAGTCATGTGCATATATTTTTACCAATGAGCAAACATATTAAACTAAAGAGAATGACTTATTTTCTTTTGATGCATTACAATAATTATAAGTAATAGACACCAAAAAAAATATTTTACAATAAAACCTTAAAAACGGAAATAAAATACAAACTAACCTTCTTATTGGGAAACAAACCCCAACTTTAAATAGACTAGCCATTCAAGCATACACTCTAACACTCTTTTGAAGAGTCATTTCTTAGCCCAATTATTTAAAGTTTCTCTCTAACAAAAAGACGCTTACTATATTTTATATTCTTTTCATATAAAGTATTTTTTCATAACCTTGGAGTTCAAACCCAAGAGAATACTTTGAACATAGTCATATTACTATACTAATCATATTATATTGACATTAAAATAATGCCAATTGCAATGCCTTTTATTATTTACTTGTAATATTCAACAGTTATCCTTTAATCTAACTTATTTTAATAAATATGAAATAATATTTACCCTTCAAATTAATATAATTAAACAGTAGACTAGTGCAGGCTTGTAAAATCATAAACAGTTCCATTCTATATTTTAACTCGGTGAAGCTGCCAGTGTTATAGTGTGTAGGAACATTACCTGCTTCAAATAATTCTCTTTATATCATCCACTTACAGCAGGTTTCTGACTATTAGAATTAAGATCAAACATACTGTATCTTTTTTATAAGTTTACTAAATTATTTGTTAATAAATCTCTAATAGGTAGGTACTAGGCTATCTGGCCAAAGGCATTTATAAGCCTAGCCAGAATGTGTTGGCTTTCGCCACCCCCTTAGATTAGTTCTCTCTTTTACTACAATTCAGTTAGTATAGTTTTACATGTTTTAGTTAAATATCCTTTAAGAAGCTGAAAAATTGAAGCAGGTCATTTTTGACCTTTAACTTGAGTACTTACATCATGCATGAGCTGTTTAGTTTCATTTTTGAGCACTCACACTGCAGCAGAGGAGTTTTCAGCTTTTAAATAAGTTAATAATGCAAAAATCCATCCTGGGAACAAGAAAACAAGCCTTTCAGCTTGTGACTAAATGGGAAGCTGAGGAACAAGTAAGTAAGCAATTTGAAAACTTCTAAACATGTTCTGTACTCATGGAGTGTTTAAGAACTTTCCCTCCCTCTATGTGACTGTTTGTGAATCTCAAACAAGTCTCTGTGAATTTGAAAGAGGTTTACAATCACCAGAAATGAGTTTTATTTTAACTTTATTAGATCTTAACTATAAAGCAACTCCTTATCATGTTGTAGATGTATACCGACAATTAAAGCAGTTTAAGCCATGAAACATTCATACAGAAACTTCTAAAAACAAGTGCATATCTTTTTATAAAGCTTAAAACCTCTTAAGAAATCTATATTAATTCTGTATGTTCAAATAAACAATATAAATGTTCATTTAAGTGCTTTCTTTAAGCTGTAAATAATTCTCCAGGTCTGCACTACAATAATGAACATACAATGTGACATGTTGCTCAGACATTGGGCAGGATTCACGAAGCCTCCCTGCAAGAGATACAAGGTTTACACGGAGGCTGCAGTTAAACGGTGTGACGTCAGCATGTCATGCATATGCATGAGGGCATGCTGAATCATACCTAAGGCTAACACGGTCCATGGAAGACAGTAGGGGGCGTGTCCATAGGCCGAGCCGTGCAAGCGGACACGCCCCCAAGAAGAGTAAAAGTGCCCAAAGTAAACACCCACGACAGAGGCCATGGAAATGTGAATAAACAAAACACAACACATGCCCCCACAGACTATGAACATAAAATATATAAATGAACATGTTATATATATTTTTTAAAATCATAAAGATGTTTGCCCGTGAGTGCGCTCGTTTGCACGGGCGTGCCCATAGCTTAGCCACAGTCAGCAGTCAGTGGAAAAGCATATAAGAACTAAATATGCAAAGTAAGCCAAGAAGCAATAGTGTAGTGGTAGAGACATCGACTGAAGAGCAGGCAGTCATGGTTCGAGCCCCCACAACATCAATTTATATTTTTAGTAAAATAAGCACGAAACAAGTCCCTGATAAATATGTACACATAGAAAATTATATTTTATGTAAAATGTAATGAAATAGGCCATTTATTTTGAAGAAATGTGAGATAACAAAATAATAAAAAATGCCAGATGTGCCTATAGCTGAGCTACAGTTTAACAAGGTGAGTGCATCTGCCCGTAGGTGAGCAGTGGTTTAACAGGTGTAAAATGAGTGCCCGAAAGTGAGCAGTGGTTTATCAGATGCAAAATGAGTGCCCATAGGTGAGCAGTGGTTTAACATGCTGAAACTGTGTGCCCCTAGCTGAGCTGAGCGTAATATGCGTGCTAACAGCCAAATGAAGCGTAAACCAGTGTACCCCGTTTGCGCGGAGCTGCGCACCGCGCCAACAAGCTAACCAACGGGCAACGTTGAGCAAGCTGTATAAAAACTGCCTTTACACAGGCACACCCCCTAGCCTGTCTAGACAGTCATAAAATATAAAAAGCAGTGGCCAGGTTTGAACCCAGGATACCATGCACCATAGTCAAGGTACTGAACCACTAAACCATGACAGCTGTACCTAGAAATGCAGTAATAGCAAATATATAGGAATGAATACAAAGTGGAGCATGACAAAGCAGGTTTTGTGAAGTTGATACAATTCCAAAATGGCCAATCACAGATATGTGCAAGGAAAACGGCATATATAGGCCCCATAGGCAGGAATACACAGCAAAAACGATTGTAGAACTAACTTGCAGCCAGAATGTTAGGAGTAGGTGAGGGTAGTTGCTTCCGAGCACAGAGGTGGGGCATTGAGGAATCCAGATACATGGTCTGGCTCCTAGTCCACAATCATTAGGCTCAACTCATGCAGGGCCAGGTCCTGTGGGGAGCATATAGGGCTGAGGCGTGGGACCGGTTGGCTCATGATCTCACCAGTGCCACAGGGATTCCAAGGACTGGTGAGCAGGTCCGTCACCACCATGCGGACCTGAAGAGACATAAGCAGGATCAATTGAACCTTTAGATCCAGGAGGCCCGGCAAATGCCCAATGCCCTACTACTGAGTAAATTACATTTAATTATGTATGTAAGAAATTAAACTAGCTGATATTATGGAGATGTGTATTCCAATATTACTTCATTTATATTACAGCTGCAGGTGTCCGTTCTGCAAACGACAGAGCCTATGGCGATAGGCTGGTGCGGTTGCGCCACCAGGCAGGTCAGTAATCCACTCCCAGTAACTGTAAAGAAATATAAAAGTATGACAGTTAGCAAAAGAGTGCAGTGTAGTCACTAAGTAATAAAATGTGCAAGTAACAGTGTAAGAGTGTTTGCAAGTATTGCTTGATTATAAAAGTGTGTTGCAGTCTGTAATCCAAACAGAAAAATGAAAATGTCTGAAATAAAGTCTGAAACAAAGATGCCCCACCTGTAATATAATAGTACACAACCTGCAGCAGGCTGAAAAGTACAGCTGCAGAAGATGAGCAAATTACATGTGTGAAATATATCCCTGTTGAAATACTGAAACATGACAGAAGTGAGACTGCTGGAAAGGATTGTAATAACTAAAGGTAAAACATGTCAATAAAGCCTAGAAGTGAGTACCATCCTGAATAGTAAAATGAAAACAAGTGAGAGAGTGTGAGAAAGAGTTATGAATCCACCAATAAAGTAGTAATAACCCCTGAATAAAGTATACTGCAGTCAGTACAGAATGAAATTAATGTGACACGTAGAACCAAACTGCGAAATGTGTTCAAAGTGTTGCTGCAGCTGGAATGTGTATCCCAAAATCTGGATATGTTGCTCTCAGTCTGCAATATGCAGATAGTATGATTGTCTGAAATACCAAACATCCACAGTTGTCTATAGCTATATAAAGCAAATGTAGCAGGATGATGTAGCTGAACAAAGCCAGATATGAACGTGTATGAAGAACAATAAAATGTATATTGATGTAGCAGTAACAGTCCTATCACCAAATTGAAGTAATTATCATATAGAAAACTGTAGTTAGAACAGTAGTGTGTATATATCTGCAGCTATTAGAAATGTACAGCATATGTATTGGTATTCAAAGGTGTTAATGTTATTTTCTTCACCCCACCCTATAACCACATATAATCCATTCCACGTGAAATTGGTATGTGCAATCACAATTAACACCCCTGGACATTTGTCCTGTTGGGTCATAAATATTTGCAACGTTGATGCATCTGCCCTGTTCATACATCCAAACCTGATGGCTTGTTGCCATCAATCAACCCTGCATGTTGTTGGACTGTGTATTGCTGTTCAAATTACACATGTGTTATGCTCACTGTTCAATGGTGTGAATATCTGGGTGCTTGCTTAATGGGAATTCTAATGCATGCTGTTACAACTAATTGCGAATGGTATTGTATGTTACTAACCCAAACTGTCATGACATAATGCAAAACATAGGATGACAGGGAAGGCAGGTTCCAGCAGACCCACCTCTCCCACCTCAGCTGGCGTGTGCACCTGGCACTAGTGCCCAGTCTGGACCCTCCTCCGATGGCCCTGCGCCACCTGCGGGTGGAAGCACTGCAGGGGATGGGGCCCGTCCCCCCTCTGCAAGTGTGGCCAGAGGAGAATCACCACTCACCCTCCGTAGCGTCCGGACTGTGGTGCGTAGGGAGATCCGGGACTCTGTTCTTGGGCCCCTACGCCAGCTTGAGGCACAGGTGGCACAACTTACGGGCATGCCTGTTGCCCGGCCTACACAGCCCCCAGCACAGCCCTGTCCTGGGCAGTGAAGGAACAGTGGCAACTGCCCATGGGTGGGGATATCAGTTCCACTGTTGCCATCTGTGGGCTCATGGGCTCTGGACATCCAAACATCCGTGCCCGTCAATTGTGTAACCCCCCCCACACGTGTCATACACCGCCCCTGTATGCATCTTGTTTGTCTTGTCTGTTGACCTACCCAACCTACCTCCCCAGCTATACCGACTTACTTCACCTGACATACCACTCTCACCTGAAGAAAAAAAAAAAAAAGGGCCCCATACATTGCTGCCCATTCTGGACACATGTCTGCTGGACATAGAAACTATCAATTACAATTGGCTGTACAACAAGTATTATTGTTGTCTTGACACCTCTCTCAGGGGTGGAAGGTTTCAAATGTCACACCAAATTACATACATATGCACAACTGTTGCTGTCCTATACTTAAACCTTGACACGGTCATAAATAGGACGTGCTGGAGGGACAGATTCATCACCCAGAGACTCCCTATGCTGTGGAACAAAATCCCGGTACATGTGAGGCAGAGCACCTCGCTGGCCTTGTTCAAGAGAAATCTTGACCAATGGATGGGAGATCGCAGGTATACCCCAGGGATTACATCAGTGTCACTGCTTGACAGAGGCACAGCAAAATAATGGGCATAATATCCTTCAATAGAAAGGGGTGGCGTAAGCCACAAAAACTCTGGGCTAGGCTTATAAATGCCCTAGGGCAGATAGCCTAGTATAAACCTATGAACCTATGAACCTATGAACCTACATATGCACAGCTGTTGCTGATGAAGAAATGGGCAGCTATGGGCCTTACCTACATCCCTCCTGCAAAACCCAAGCTTGTTTCCCTACTGTCTTACCCTCTTTGTGACCCCTTTTTCACCACTTCCCTGTCGCCCCATTTTCATTTCTTTCAAAGAAAATAGCGCGGGTGTGCGCCAGAGTAAGCACTGTTAAGCGGTTGTAAGCGGGTGTGCGCGGAGCTGAACGCCAGTGCACATGCGTGAGCTACATGCAAACCAGCGCTAACCCGGTTACAACTGCTTAAAAGTGCCTTAGTCACTCTGATTGACAAGTCCTGTAGTCAGTTCAAAAGCAAAATAAAATCCCACTGTCAGTCCCGAACCCAGGACCTTGGAAACAGTAGTCTGCATGACCTACCACTAAGCCATGACTGTTATACAAGAACATTGTGCTAAAATAAATATATCATGTAATAGTAGGAATGAATGTATAGGGAATATAGGATGTGTAGTACACAAAGCATGTCGTTTATACTTACTGTCAAAACTAGTGGATTTCCATAATAGTAGTGTGTGAACAGAAACAGCCATGCTAGTTGGTAGCTAGTAGGTAATAATGTCAGTTAATGTACATATATAAATGTATGTATATAGTTGTAGGTGTCAGTGTGCATACATACTTACTACAGGATACAGGAGAGAGGAATGGAGAAATGTGAATCTACAACACAGCCTGAATCATGAGAGAGATACTAACCTTTACACTCACAGAACAGTGTCCACAGCAAACCAGCATGGTCCCCGCCCTTACAATCTGAAAGGGCAATGCCTATCCCACATACCCTTTTATAGCACTGTCCTGAAATCACAGTGAGAACTGTAATCAGTACACAACTGGCTGCATGCAATTAGCAAATGCTGGCTTACAATTGTTGCAGAGGCCATCACATGGACTTATGCAGATACCTACAAAAGCACCCTGTACTCACACTCCACACATGCAATACGTTCATTGCACTGTCTGGAGGCAGACAGAGAGAGAGAGAGACAGAGAGAGAGAGAGAGAGAGAGAGAGAGAGAGAGAAAGAAAAAAAAAGTATAAGAACACAAACAACAACACAGGGTACACAAACTAATTTGAAGCTGTCAGCAGTGTCAGTACCAAGCCATGCCAGCAGCAGCAGGAAGCTGTAGTAGCGGTAACACAACCAGCTGCGACAAACACAGGTAATGTAAAGTAACAAGTTAATAGTCTGCATACTGTGAACCCTCCATATGTGTCATAGGTCTGTATCTATAGGTATGTCCATGTGATATGTTGTGTGCACGTAGTTCCACCCAAAGGGGATGACTATACATTACATGTCATTCAGTGTTAGGCCATGATCCTGGCACCAGTTTTCTGTTGCAGTAAGGCCTGTCTGTAGGATGTGTGTGTCAGCTGGTGTAACAACTATGGCGCTTAGTTAGCAGTCATCTGGGAACTTTGTCATCCACAGCCTGCACATGTTTGCTTTTACATCTGAGAAATAAATGCCAAACAAGAGGGGTCCTAGGACAGAGGCCTGTGGGATACCACATGTGACTGGCATTGAGTCTGACATGGCTCATACAATATCGATATTATGGATTCTGTATGTCAACCAGTGTGCAACCCATCATGTGACATATGTAGTAACATGTAAGCTAATGAGCTTGTCTATGATGCCCTAGTGGAGTACTGTGTTGAAGGACTTAGGCAAGTCCAGGTAGGCTGTATGGATTGCGTTGCCCTCATCAATGGCTGTAGTGACTGTTTTGAAAGGTCAATCAGGTTCAAAAGGCAGGATCAGCCCATCACAAAGGCAAACTGGCTGGGAACAAGTGTCTGCAGGTACCCAATATCGCTGTATATACGTCCCATACTGAATCATTCCATAGCTTTGCAGACCAGGCTGGTTAAGCTTATGGTGAAGTAGTTCCCAGGGTCAGTAGAAGTGCCTCCTTAGTGGAGAGAGACCACTGTTGCTGTATGCCAGTGTTCAGGTACATATCCCGTAGTATGGCCGAGGTTAAATATCAGTCTTATATGCAGTTGTATGTCCTCTTGGAGTTCATGTAGCACACATCCAGGGATACCATCAGGTCACATTGATGCTGTGTGTTCTGCTTTGCTGAGGGCGGCCCTCACCTGGACATGTGAGATGATAGGGAGGTTACATTCAGCTGTGATAAGTATTTCTATGTGTGGGGAAGAAGGAGGGGGGATACGTGCACTGAACCTGTCTGCAAGAATGTTGCCAATATCTGTGTGTTCGGTGAATGTTAAGTAGGTGTGTAGTAACTCAGAGCATATCTGAGGCGTTTAGTCCATATGTGTAACATAACTGAAGAAGGCCTTGTGGTTATCTATAGTGTTTGTGGCCATTTCCCTCCCAGAGTAGGCCATGGATGTTGTTATGAGAGACCATAGCTTATTACCAGTGCTGACCACAGATGCCTTCCCTTAATGTGAATCTGCTCTGTCCTGCAGTAGCCTCCTTCTATCATTATACAATCTGCCTTTGGCTGGGCTCCACTGGACAGGATGCCTAACCTTTGTGCATAGGGTCTGGGTTAGAAATGTGTGTGCATGTTCCATGCATTCTTTGGGATGTCCGTGGGAAGCATTCGCAAAGGGGTCAGCAGTGTGGGTTGTGGCTTCCACTGGCCCAGTGGGTTGCATGGATACCATCTCAGTCCTAACAAGTGAATAACTGTCTAATCACATACATATCAAAGTAGTCTACTGTGCTGGTGGTGGGATATGTATATCCAGGCCGAGTAACTTGTGTCCAGATCACACTAGTAGATGGCATTCCACATACAGTACCTTGGTATGAACCCCCAGAGTGAGGTTGTGCATTGGACCCATCACAGTGTGCTGACCGATGGGGCATGCTACTATGTTGTATGGAATGTGGCAGGTATTGTTGCACAGGTGTTGGCTGAGCACTGATATCTGGCCATGTACTTGTGTATCCACCAAGAGACACACACATGCTACATATGGGAGTAGTAGTATATCACTACAGTTGAGTATCATGTGTACACTACAGTTGTATATATGTGTGCCATATATTGCTGACATAGTCTGCTGATATCCTGTTTGTGTTCTCTTCCAGGGACATGGTGCGTCAGTATAATCCTGCCTACTCTGCAGCAGAAGATGAGGAGATAGACCAGAGCCTGGTGCGGGATTATGACATACTGTTTTCCCGCACCAGCCAGAATCAGCAGGAGAGGGCTGCACTGTGGCAAGACCTTGTCCGTAGGTTAAATGACATTGGCACACATAATAGGACATATGAGCAGGTACGACATCACTGCAGTGATTTAATCAGAAATGTCCGTCAGCGTGCGTCGGATATCCACAGGCAACAGGTTGCCACAGGAGGTGGAGTGGCCACACATCCCTCCCTCACCAGACTGGAGGGGCTACTCCTAAGTGTTGTGGCTCCAGCCCCGGAACATCAACAGCAACACACCTGCATCATGATGGAGGCTGGATCCACACAGCAGCACGACATGGAGCATGCCGGTAATATGCCATATGTACACTTGACTGTTCTGTACACTGTTACTTTATGCATGTGTAAGGTGTGTCCGTGGCATGTAGCTGTCAACATAGTATGTAATTGTGCAGGTGTGATATTGCCAATATCAGCAGCTGACGTGTGAAAGGCAACTGGTGTACTACTGCACTGTATCATATGCAGTATCAATGGCACAGTTGTGCCCACTGACATTAATTTCCTCATTTCTGCAGGTCCCTCCGGTGTTACAGCAGGGCAGCCCATCCATGCTGGTGAGTGTGTTTTAACAATACCTATAATAGTCCTGATAGTGCTAGTAATACTAATGTAACTCAGTAGTGCTCTCTGTGTATACTGCGGGGTGTGCATGTGTGCATGTGTGCCTGTGTCCACGTGTGCATGTGTGCATGTGTGCCTGTGTCCACGTGTGCATGTGTGCATGTGTGCCTGTGCCCATGTGTGCATGTGTGCATGTATACACGTGTCCACGTGTGCACGTGTGCATGTGTGCCTGTGTCCATGTGTGCATGTGTGCATGTCAGCACGTGTGCCTGTGTCCATGTGTGCATGTGTGCATGTGTGCATGTGTCCACGTGTGCATGTGTGCATACGTGCATCACTGGTAACATTGTGTAGACATTGTAAACTGTGTTTCCTCTCTTCCTCCCACAGGTTCTGGTGCTGCTCTGTTGGACTACAGCAGAGAACCTGAATCTGGTGCCACAGGTACTGATAATGATGATATCTGTGTAATGGCACAGGAAGGTGTGTCAGGGTCCGTCATTGGTCAGCCAATTGACAGTACACAGCTGTCAACCCCATCATTGTGCACAGTCATCCTGCCAGTACATCCTATGTCACCATTGTCCCTAGGTGATGGACAGGATACAGTGGGCATTGAGAAGGGTAATGTGGTATCTGTGGCACATGCTTCCCCACACAGCAGCTATGGGCAGGGTCCTGCGATGGTACCACACAGACAGTTGCCCATGGGTTCTCGTGGGAGCATCCTTGGGCGTACTGCCTCTGACAGACGTGCCCAAAGAGGTCTGTCAACCTCAGCTATGTTTTGGGCTGTCATGCAGGCACAGTCGCATTTGGAAAGGTACACCAGACAGGGTCTGAGGGAGCTGAGAGCATGTCGCACAGCCATGACTGACAGTATGCGTGACATCGCTGATGCTATCCGTAATTTCACCAATGTCATAGACAGACATTGTGGGGACATATTACAGCAGTTCCACAACCACATGTCCATGAGCCAGGGCAATGGCTGGCGGTTGCGGCGTCGACATGGCCATATGCCAGCAAGAGCAGCAGCTGGCAGTCGGTGCAGACAACAACAGGCCCATGGATGCCCCCATAGTGCCAGCAGCAGCCCCAGCAATGCTGGGTCTGTGCGGTCATTGGAACACCCCAGGAGACCACGTGCACGTGGCTCTGGACAGTCCCAGCAGGGACCTGTGTCCAGTCAACACACTCCCGCTTCTGATGACAGTACCCAGTCTGGCTTAGTACTGGATATGGTCCATATCACCCCTGCCAGGCACAGGTACCTTGTCCGTGTCCACAGACAGTGATCTGTATGACCTGCCAGGTGCAGTCTGTGGCTGTCCACAAACTCCTGTATATGGTAGCCATGAGGTGGAACTGTGTGCGTGCATACACACATGCAAAATGTTAACACCTAGGGCTACCACATACATGCACACACTGCACCAACAGTGCCCCACCCTGTACTGCTGTCCCTCACCAACACACATACACACATGTCAATTGGTGGTATCAGTGGCAGACTCAGACATACCTAATTCACACCCTGTGCATATGATGAAACTGTGCCACCTCCTGCAATCTCCAACATCAGTGCAGGAACAGATAAACACATTGCTGATGCACAGGGTGACTACATAGAAGTGTATTAGTAGTATCATGTTGGTAACAGTATAGTGTGCTGATATGACTGTGTGTATATCCCAGCATTGCCTGATGCGGTAACCGTATGACTGATCTGAATAGTTATCTACACCCATAGTAAGTACCATAGTATAACAGCTGCACATTATTGCATACCGGTGGTAAGGATGTCAACAGATAGCCACATACATGGGTAGCACAGGGGGGAAGCTAATGCAAGTAGTGATACACAATGATGGACATGTACAGTAATGGTGGCAAGTTGCCCACAATGACTATGCAATGTGGATGTTTGCGCATGTTGATATGTGTGCAGTACCAATGTAATCCAAATCACAATTAACTATGACATAATATCAGTTCTACCATGGACATCTGAGCTGTGCATTCCTGGGTACATGTTGATAGTGCCTACATATTTGCACTGTTACCTACTGTTAGTGTTACCCCTTCTTTGTTGTACAATGGACTACTTCCAGCCCTGCTTACTGTAGCTTTGTTTGCATGCATGTTCGCTTGGGGTTCCCTGGAACACTGCTTCCACCTGCAATGCAGAGTTACAGTGCTTCTGTGGACTCCTAGTGACATCTGCATAGTGTACTATACGTATGTCTAGTTTACACATGACAGAACGTCACTGTCTGTCCTGTTCGCATGTACGTTGCCTGTGACACATTGCACATGACTTACCTGGCATTTACCCACGTGTGCAGTCATATATGCCAGTGCTATGAAATCAGTAGCAGTACACCCACACATACACACCTTCAGTATGTTGTTCCCCATTGGCCCTATGTGTTGGTAATCACCATGGCAATCACACTACTATGGTAGCATGTGCAAAGGTAACCTGTGAATCACCTCTATGGTCCAGTTGTGGTTTATGTGAGTCATGTGGCAATGTCACAGCTGCCACATGTATGCAGTCAACCCTCACCCCTGGCCAGGAATGTACAACACATGTGTGGGATGCCACCACATAGCCAATCTGGGGACTGAGCACTCTGAACCCAGTACTGCCATACCCTGTCAGGTGGCATGACATACTACAGTGACTACAATACCAGTCTGACATAGACCCACACTGACAACAATCTGAACACACTAGGGCATACTTGGAGACTCAGAATAGCATCCTGCCTGAGCATCACACACCTCCGCAGCTGGCACACAGGCATACGTTACATCAGAACAGAGCACATGCCACACATGGCACACACATCCCGTGTGCCACACACTCACAGCCTGTAGGGCTACACAACACACCTGCTACAGATGTGTCAGGTACCTCTCTTGGCCGCTGCAGTGGGGTCCCACTCAACAGGCTGTACATAGTAAAGGTCACAGTGATATGCCTGTGGGGCACTATGGTTCGCCACAAATCACATGCATACAGGTCAGTCAGAGGCATGGACACATATGACTCAGTCATTGACCATGCCACTATGGATGACCTAAGACATACCTCCCTGGACTACATGATAGGGAACATAGAAGGGATCACTCAGCATGTGGCACGGGCCAGTATGAGCCTGATCTTGGTTGCCATCATACCCTCACCAGGTATGCTACCACTATATGTAGGAAGGGTGTTCTATGTCTACATTCTGCTCAGTCTCCAATGTCATTCATAGGGTATCCACTGGCTGTCAATGTGTGCTTACATGCTAGAGAAGCCACAATGATTTGTGAGGTGCAGCTTGCACTTGACACCCATGGGCCATTGTATATTGGCGAAGCCCCTTGATACACACAGTGCCTTTTGCTGCAGGACACGGATTACATAGCCACCTCCGCGGGTATCACACAGGATAGGACACTAACAGTGATGCTACACAACACCAGCAGTGTACACTGCAAGATGCATGCACTGGACACTGTCCTCAGCATGGTGAACTGCAATGTCTGTGCAGTGCCAGAGTCCTGATTCACGGCTCACAGGTGCAACCCATCACTGCCAGGTTATACCTCATACCATGCCTGTCATCCCCTACACATGTAACACACATGGACAGGGGGGGTGGTATCCCAAGGCACCACAGATACACACACCTCCAGGTTGTTGGCACAGCACAAAGCATCAGGGCCTATTCATGAGCAGCTAACAGTGTGTTGGACTGCCTTCTGGTTCATAGCCTGGCACACACAATCCTCCCATACAAGGAAACCCACCTATCCTCCCTAACAACACTGGCAATATGACAGTCTCAAGAAATGTCTTTATATGGCTGGACTGCATCCAGCCAAACATTGTGCATGAGCATTACTGTAGCTACAACACACTAGCTGAAAGGTTCCCAGCATGTGGTCACTGAATTGCAGTGGAATAACATGTTACCACTCCCACAACAGGTGGGAACATGCAGCACCTGTTCATCGACTACATGTAGACAATATGGCCCAGACCAGATGTGTATCCCCTGCTGTAGGTATTATACCATATACAACACACACTGTATAGACACATACCACGTGCGGCCCCTGCACAGTAAGAAACAGTCATATTGTTATGCATTGCGAATACCATTTATCCACTCGAGGCACGTGTCAGACATGGTAACTACTGCAGGTCACAGGTATTTATGTGTATGTGTCACACACATACATCATGTGTGCATTGCTATTGCTGGTTTAGGCAATGGCATGCATTGTTATGCACAAAGACCCACACAAGGTCATATTGTGTGACACAACCACACGTGGCAGTTGTGGGTTTCCAAAACATACCTATCTGTGCTCTGACAATAGTAATAGACCCAGTAGCGGAGCGCACTATTGGCATTACTGGCCAAGTAGCCCTGTTTGGCTGTACTGATAGTGTGGTGACATCCCCTGTGTTTACTGGGGGAATATGCAGCATCTGGTGTATTGTAGTATTTGCCAAAAGGATCTGTTTTCTCACACTTGCAATTACACACACACACACACACACTTGCCATTTGCAGGATTCATACCCCTACCTAACTATGTTATGACACTTGAGAAAGACACATTAGCAGAGTGCGCTATTCGGATTACTGGGAGGTTTCCCTTCTCCTGCTGTACTTATAGAGTGCTGACATCATCAGTGCTTAGATAGGGGAATGTGCATCCTGTAGAGTGATTTCACAGTTGCCAAAAGGGGCATCTCCCTCACACAGACTTGCACACACACTAACCCCCCTCCGCACACACTGGGCAGTTGCAGGATTCAAACCCCTACCTATGTTATGACACTCATGACAGATGCATTAGCGGAGCGCACTATTCACATTACTGGGTGGGTTCTCTTCTCCTGCTGTACTTATAGGGTGCTGACATCATCAGTGCTTAGATACACACACACACACACACACACACACACACACACACACACACACACACACACACACACACACAAACACACACACACACTGAGCATTTGCATGGTTCAAACTCCTACCTAACTATATTATAACACTTGAGGGAGACGCATTAGCAGAGCGCGCTAACCGAATTACTGGGCATCTGTTCTGCACCTGCAGTATTTATAGGGTGCTGACATCTTTATTTCTACAGAGGTATGTACATCTAGTACTACCTGTCAGGTGAGGGATAGCATATATATGCATTTGCAGCCACCTACGTCAGGGTCAGATATGCACATCGCACTGGCAGGTTATGTTCTATACCATGCTTTGTGACCACAGGACCTGTAACACACAACACAACCAGTCCAGAACACCACTCCCACATCCAGGACACACACTTTGCTTCCCTGGGAACAGTGCCGGGATATGCAGGTGTTCACATACACCATTCCAGTTGTTAACATCAGGTACAGGCATATTGTGTGGGAACTACTCAGGCCTCTACCACTTTACCCTACAGCCACTACAATTTGTGGGTCCATGTGCTATGGCAGAACCACTCACCACAGCCTCATGGGGGAATAGATATTGCACCTGTCCATCTGCAACATGGGTACTCACTGTTCCACACCAGAGGTAGACCACCATTGTTGATATCTGACCATACTCACCTTTCCCTGGACATCCATATCCCATCCCCACCCCCAGGCAAGGTTGTCACTGCAAACAAACTGTATTTAGCACAAGCAGACTCTACACTTGTGAAGACTGGGGTGGATGACTTCAAAGGACCCATGCTGGGGGACTATTCTGGCCACTCTGCATAATCCTTGACAACTGCATTCTATGAGCATGTGTAAGGTTTGCATTGATCATGCTATCCCACATATACCCATGACTGCTCCACAACAAGACACCTGCCAGGTGTACACCAGCCATATATGAGCCATCCAACAGACAGAGTGAGCTAATACATTGCAGAGCTGTAGCCCACAGAGGGAGGACATCTGTGTACAGTACCGGCACGACACTTCATTCCCACATAATCATCACAACACAGTGTTGACAGTGGAATTGTCCAGACAATGCAGATAGGGCTCCCCTCAGTCTGTTATTGATGCCCACTTACTGTTAGAGGTCCTCAGCAACCCTCTTCCAGCACACACCAAGAACATGGATGTGGCTTAGCACATTCAAACCCTGGGATTTCCACTGTGCCCCTGCTTGACAGAAGCACAGCTCACTAGCCTCACACGTTGCCTTATGTGACCTACTTTACAGTGGCACAGTAGCCTACTGTACTGGGGATGCAGATGCCAAGCACACTCTGGCTAAGCTGTCATTCCCTAGGGCAACAAGCCTAGTATTGACCTCTACACCCATATGTTCAATTGTCAGATGCACAATATTTGTTGTGCTGTTAGACTGTTTGCAGGTCTTTATTGCCATAACATTCCCTGTTCCTATGAACAACTTGTGTATCTGTGGAAGATGTTTGAATATGAGGGCGATCCACTATATCACTTATGTCTCTGTAGTCATTTACTGTGTGCACTGGGCAGATTGCTGTGTTGTGGTTGGTTCCTGGAATGATACGTACAAATACCAGATATGTGTGGCCAACTGCTAAACGGAGATATGGCCTAACTGTATGAGCATGCCCACTTCAGCCTTTCCATGGCATGTTGTCTGACATATGCCTCATTTATCAAAGTGTGTGAGCATGCCCAGTGTAAGCTTTCAATATGTTGAACTCTGCAGTCCACCACATATTTGGGTGTGTGTGAACTTCGACAATATCTCACGTTTATGATTGTGTGTTGGATGTAATGTTGTGTACTAATTGGCCAACTGCTTAGTGTCTGCCACAACAGGGATTATACTGTGCCTGCAGGGATTGCATGGGATACTTTGCATACAGTTGTCAACATCCTTTCATAATGACCTAACACTGTAGTACCGTATAGTGTACTGGTTCAGTACTTTCACTGTGGTGGACAGTATCCTGGGCGTTAGTCCTATCACTGCTTGACATCTTCATAGTGAGCACAACAGACTGTGTAGGGGCCAGTTGTGCACATATGACCATATCGCATTATGTTCAGATATGGACTACCTACACCATGCTTGTCCAACATTGGTAGTGTATTCCACAACATAGGTGGACATTGGCAAACACTTGCGATGTTCCCTAGGCCATTTCTGATGCTAGTCACAGAGTGTGTTTGTCCTTCAACACACATTGTAACTGGAGTTTGCCATGACATATGTCATGGTTAGTATACTGTGCCTCTGTCTACCTCTGACATAACAGTGATACCCAGGGTTAACCTACCATCTCCCATCCACTCATCAGGATTCCTCTTGAGGGGTGTCGATAAGTGACTCTCTGGCTAACCTGTACTGGGAGTTTATTCAAGAGTGGAGGTGGCTTCTGTGTTATGGATCATTCTGTACAGCTTGTCCTATGTATGTCAGTGCTGGGGTTCACGTCTCTCATGTGCATAGCTCACTGCCATTCAGATTGTACAAGGTGCAGCATGTTCATTGATTCCAGCTTGGACATGGCTTCATACATAACTCACAGCTTGCCAATGGGTGGGCAGTATGGCAGTGTGTGGAGCTGCAGTTTGTTTACTCAGGCAACACATGGCATCTGTTCATGCTCTTTGCCACTCCTGGTGGTGTACTGTTGTGGACTTTACAGTCAATGGAGATGTCTGCTGAGGTATATCCCACAGGGGCTATTGTAGTCAATTGTGACGCTAATGAAGGATGACTGCAGAGCCACAGTGACCTCCCCTTATCTACATCTGACAACCTTTATGATTGGGTGGGTATATGGTATGCTTCTCCGAACAATACAGCCACATGTTTGTCCAATGCAGGATATCTATCACCTTGTGTCCCCAGGTCTTTCATTACATGTTAGGTACGTAATGGGTTAACACCTGTGTGGTAATTAGTGGGCACTTACTGTATATCCACGCTGGTTGTCTATACACATTTATGCAATTAGCTTGCTAACATGGCTATGGCAACAGTTGTCTGTTTCTATGTGGCCCTTTTGTGGGTTGCTCGTGTCAGCTGGGGGTCGGATATGGTGGGCAGTTCGTACTCCTCTGCATGCATGTTCAGTCACAGTCCTTCCATGTTGGCCTGTACCTATGGGACATATATACGGAACGGGGGAGGTCCCAGGACCAAGCCTTGTGGGATGGCACTCATATCTGCTTTGTAGTCTGACATGGATGCAGCATGTCTGACCATGTCAGTTCTGTCCTTGGTCTGGTTTGCAACCCCTCTACTGACATAGGGGTTTATATTTAAGCTGGTGAACATATCCATACTGAACTCGTAGGGTATTGTCTGGAAGCATATGCACAGTCCAGCTATGCTGTGTGGACCACATTGCCCTCATCAATGACCTTAATGACTGTTTCAAATGGGTCAAACATGTTTAGGGGCAGGATCTGCACTTACGACAGCCACACTGGGTAGGGTCCAGTGTCAGTAGGTCCACGATAGCTTTATGTCTGCGGTACATACTGATCCTTTCCATAGCTGTGCAGACCAAGCTTGTCAGGATCCTGGGGTGGTAGTTTGCAGTATCCATTCAGGCAACACCTTAGTTGTGAAGGACCACTGTTGTTGTACACTGATCTTTGGGTACATATCCTGTGGTAAGGCTGACATTGGGCAGTAGTGTGATTTGGCATTCCATTATTCTTGGAGTCCATGTTGGCCTCAGCCCAGAACACCATCACATACCTTTGCTGCTGTGTGTTTTGCTTTGTAGATGATGGCTGTTACCTCAGCATCTGCAATGTCAGGGGACCAGCAGTCTGCTGGGATAGATATTTTGCATTCTGGGGGGGGGGGGGTTTGCACTGAACCTGTCAGGTTGTATGTTGGCAATATGTGTGTGTGTTTGGTATGTTGTTTGTAATATCTGTGTGATTCGGAGTATATCTGTGAATTCCCAACATGGTTCCTACCATCAGTTAAGTAAGCCTTGTGATTATCCTTAGTGTCCTGTACAATTTGTATCTTCATAGGTTCATACTAGGCTATCCACCCTAGGGCATTAGTAAGCCTAGCCAGAGTGTGTGTGTCTTTCGCCGCCCCTTGCTATGTGACTATTATGGCCATTTATGATTTTCTTTACTGTGCCTTTGTCTGGACGTGACACAGTGAAGACCCCCAGTGTACATGTATGATCATACATCCAATTGGCAATATTCCTGTTGAGGAGTGTCAGTGAGGGGCTCTGCCTAACATGGATTGGGATCTTGTTTCTGGGTGGTGGGAGCCTCTGGGTTATGTATCTGTCCCTCCAGCACATCCTATTTCATTATGTGTTGAGGCTGAGATCTGTCACTCTCACAGCTCCAATGGCTTTGATTTCCTGTGGTGGAGCATGTCCATTACTCCTGTGTTGGACATGGCCTTGTACAATAGACATACAATGCCTCTGTGTAGGCAGTCTGTGACTGCATTCAGCTGGGGTGTCTACAGCCAGGCAACATATGACATATATTTGACACCCTTTATCCTATTGGTGGGGTACCTTTGAGGTCTTCCTAACCGCTGCAGGTGTCAGGTACGGTACATCCCATATGAGTCATTGTACTAGATTATGGGTCTGATAAGGGAACAGTACAGGGGCACAGTGACCTCTGTTGATGTAGATGTGAATCCTTTCATGATACGGTGTCCAATATAGACAGTCTTCCTAGGCACATTGGCATTGAGTGTCACATGACAGGTTACTTTCGACTTGTGTCCCTAGGTCCCTGATTACTCCTTGCATACATAATGGTTTACCACCTATGTGGTAATTTGTGAGTACCTTGTCTGGTATTTGGTGGGACATTCATACTGCCCAGTGTCTTCAGGATGTCCGGGTGGGGTTCCTGTGTGTGAGAGTGTGGTCTGTCGCATGCTACAGACTGTACAGCAGTTTTGACTACACTTAGGTGCACATGGGTGGTCTCCGCTGCTTCGTGTATTGTCAATTACCTGGCCGTATGGGTGTCTGTGCTGCATATGGATACTCCCCCTCCTTTGATGGTTTGGTCCAGGTGTTGGGGCCATAACGCATGATATGTGGTATAACCTGGTAGTGCTGATGTGCTATCAGTAGGCTTGCAGCAGGCGTCTGTCACTGCACAGACATCGATGTTCTCCATACTGGGAAGTGCCTCAGGTGAATCCATATTGCAGTTTATACATCTGGCATTGGTCAGCATTACCCTTATGTTTCTTACAACTTATGTTTTCTAGGATGGTGGGTTAGTCTTTTTGGCCTTGCCTACGTACGGCTCTATGGAGGTGGCAAAGGCCTTATCCAGTATCCAGACACCCAGGGGTAACAGGTGCAAGTCACCCCTGGAAGAGCAGCATGGCATGTCATGCATGACATCTCAAGCAGACAGACATTAGACCCTCTTGGACTGACAGCTGTAACTGTGCCACCTGTTAAAGCTGATCATTCTGTGTTTGTACTGTGGCATCATTCTTGGTGAGGGTTGGATGCTGCAAACGGCCAGTGTCATACCGGCCTGGAGTACATACTCAGGGAGTTCATCCATGTCTCTTTTCATGTAGTCCAGGGAGGTACATCTCAGGTCATTCACACCAGCATGGACAATGAGTGCATCATATTTCTACTTGCTTTGGGGTGACCTGCGTAATTGTGTTATGTGGCATATTGTGATAGCCTACAGGCAACTTACTGTACCCTTTCCTTTGTTCAGTCTGGTGAGTGGGACAACAGTGTGTCTGCCTATACATACACCTATTACAACTGTATCAGGCATGTTGTTTCTCCTTCTGGCCTGTAACTGTTTGGCGCACCAGCTTTGTGTACTATATGTTGCATGTGCTATGTTTGGAGGTTGTGGTTGCTTGGGATCTACTTTGGAGACCTCTGTTGGTGTGGTGTGTTTGTAATTAGGGCCTCCGGGAATGTTTTTCTGTGTTTATGTGTTTTGTTTACAGTTGTGATAGGTCTATGTGGGACTGGGTTTGTGGTGTTTGTGGTTACCTTCTCCTCCTGACTAGTTTTGACAGTACTGAGTTGGGGGAGCTCAGCCTCTGGTTTGGATAAATGGCTGCATCTCTCACATATATTTGTATTTATTGGGGGGAGTTGTGGGTTGTCTGTGTACTTGGGGCAGGTGTCACATTGCCTCTGGATTCACAGATTCTACTTGTTGTGGCTGGCCTTAGTGGATTGTATGTGTGGACATATTTTATTGCCATACTACTGATCAGTGATTACTTCCCTTTTTATGTTTGCTCTATCATGTAGTAGCTTCCTCATTCTCTTGCATGGTTTGGTAATGGCTGGAGTCCAGCATGCCAGATGCCTGCGTGTATGGCATTGTGTCTTGTTGTTATTTGTGATTGCATAATCCAAGCATTCCTGCCTGTGTTCATGGAATGCCTGTATAACATGTTCTGCGGTGTGTCCCATATTCTGCACCTGCACAGGGCCTTTCGTGGATTCCACATCGGTTTGGAGGGGTGCAACCTATGCTTTACACATATTTTTCACTGTGGTTTTCTGGCCAGGGACTGTGGTCAGGATGTGTATATCCGGTGTGATTACTCTATGGTCTGGTCTTACCAGTGAGGGATACACTTTTCATCTTGCCATCCAGTACACATGTTGCTTATTATCGCATCCAGTATGCTTACCCCTCTAGTGGGAGTGGTACGTTGTTCCTAGGCATTTTGGTTTATGGATTCTGGGAACTTTTCTCCTACTGTGTTGGTGCTAGTATAATGCTCCCAGTGTATGTCTGGGTATTTTCAGTCAAGCAATGTGGTTTGGGGGGCTTGATATATTCATGTATTCCAACATAGGCCAGGTGCAGTTCCTGGTATTAGGACAGTAGTCTGCAGCAGGCTATATACTGGGAGGCGGTTTTAGCCATTGGTATTTGACCATGGCTAATCCATGCTGCTTCTTGTTGTGGTACCAACATGGGGGTGGGGTTATCCTTGACATTTATTGCTAGTCACCCTCCTTTTGTAGCTTGTTCCATGTTTTGCGGCTGTACAGCACAGTATGAGATGTAACCTGGTACTGTTAGGGTGCTGATGTGAGCCTTGACCCAGTTTTCTATTACAGGACTGATATCAACATTCTCCATACTGTGTGCATTTACACTGCACGCGTCTTGCTGTTTAGACTTCTGGCATTGGGTAGCATTACATCTAGGTTCCTATCCCTTGTGGTACCTATGAAGGTGGGTTTGTGTTTTGAGACTTACCAAGTCAGGGCATGCTGTGGGTACTGACAGCCTTTGCCAGTATCCATGGGGCCTGGACTGATAGGTGCATGCCACCCCTAGCAGGTGGTGCATCATGTCATGCTCAGCATGTCTTCCCAGGCTGAAACACATTGGCTCCCCTTTGACTAACTGCATTACTTCAGCCAGTTATTGCAATTGATCATCCCATCGTCATTTTTTGCTTCATGCTTGGTGAGAGTGGATGTTAGTCAGGGTCCTCAGGTGTGCATATAGTACGTGGTGTTACATTACTTAACACATGGCATTCGTGCCTCAGGTGGTGCTGCAGGGCTGCCTCTGTTGGATGCACATATTACACTCCCTGTACATGTTTGTGAGCAGGTCATGTCATTTTAGGCATCCCTGTTATTATTTGAGTGAGTCAGAGGGGGTATCATTCCCAGGGTTCCTACTGAGCCAGTGTATGTGCTATGCGTTGCCTCTTTGCAAAGGCCAGGGCATACTGGGCACACCTCCTTCTGCCTACTGGGGCAGGCTCAGGTTGTTCCTCCTCCGAGTCATGCTCTGCCTGTGATGGCCTTGGCAATGGTGGGGGGCTGTTTGGCCGAGCCCTATGCTGGTCCTGCTGCAGCTGTTTTCGCAAGATCATATTATGTAGCATAGCACATACCATGACAATTTGGGTACATGTAGTTGGTGAGTACTGCAAGGCTCCACCAGATGTGTCCAGACACCGGAACCGTGACTTGAGCAGCCCAAACACACGCTCTATTACATTACGTGTTTGTGCATGTGCCTCATTATGGCGTTCCTGTTCAGGTGTGTGTGCATTTCTGATGGGTGTCATCAGCCATGGCTCCAGTGCATAACCTGCATCCCCCACTAGGTGTCCGTGTGGGATGTCCCCATTGGCAAATGTCTGGTACAGCTGCGTCAAATGCCAGATGTGGGAATCATGGTAGCTCCCAGGGCAGCCAACATACACATTCATTATTATGCCCTGGGCATCACACATGACCTGGCAGCTGATGGAGGGGAAGCCCTTGCAGTTAATGTAGGCCCTACTCCGCTCACCGGCTGGTGCTTTGATGCGTATGTGCGTGCAGTCTATTGCACCCACTACCTCATGGTATTCTGCTATTTGCTGGAAGAGACGCATATTGCTGGCCAATACCTCACGGGCATTGGGGAAATATACATGATCACCGACATGTGCTGACATGGCATCCAGGAGCTGGTGCAGTACCCTGGAGGATGATGCCTGTGATATCCCCATCATATCACCAGTTGGTCTCTGGAAGGTACCTGTTGCTAGTATTCGTAAGCCAACACATACCTTGGTTTCCACTGGGATCGGTTCCCCTCTGTTGGTTTTGTGTGTGAGGCGTGGCCTGCACAGCTTGACTATTTGCTACAGGAGCTCTCTGTCCACTCTATAGCACTCTACTATCTCCAGCTCATGTAACCCATGGTAGGTGAATCTGGGCCTGTACAGTCTTCTCTGTCTCCTCACTGTGGGTTGTCTGGCACCATCTGCATTGTCACCACCCTCAGCAAGTCGCCTATGTCTCATTATGACAGCTATGGCAGCCCCTAACATTTCTGCTTTGAGTTCAGCTTTTTCAGTTTTCACTTCTAATAGCTTACTCCTGTCTTGCAGTGTCTCTTGAGAGAAACATCCTGCACTGCTGTTTGCAGAGTTTTAAGTGCTGGGCTGGGCTGCTATTCTGCCTGTGTAATTGCCTGCTTCTAATTGTTTTCACCTGCTAGCTCCAGCAGTATTCCCTGCTAGCTTCCTACTAATTCTGTTGCTTCCTTTTTCCTTTCTGTTTCCTCAGGGGGGAGCAGCTTGCATACCAGCAGAAATGCACTCACAGTGGCTTACACGTGTGCACACATGCTTACACGGTTCAGGATCTGCCTATTCGGGTTAAAACGCGCGCACACTAGTGCAAACAGTCTTACAAGTCTACCAACACGCTCCCACATGCTCAGTCTGCCTTACACACATGCACACTGCCCTACTCACGCTTCATGGTGCACACACGTGCGCATGCACGCCCTGCAAGAAACTTTGGTGTAAGTAACAGTGTACACCTTCCATTTCTTGACTTTCCCATGCTTATCTTGTGGCACTCCTCTTTCCCTGATCTGTGTCTGTCATCTGTCATGTTACACTGATCTCCAATGAACTGCATTTCCTTCTACCATTCCCCCCTGTGATGTCACCTATCTCCTACTCTATTCCTCCCCCTTATGTATCTCTTACACTACTCAGACTGTGCTCAATTGCTATGTGACTGTGGGATTCAGTATCCTAACCCTCATTTACATGAGATTGCCTACTAATGCTTAGTTACATGTCTTAGACTCAGCTTCCCCCCTTAGCAACCACTACACGGTGGCCATGTTGTTTTTGGTCTGCTGGTCCCTGCATTGTCATTCCATGTATTGCATAAAACCCACATTTGTGGGTTTATAACCTTCATTTTTATGTTTTATACAGTGCAGCCCGTTTGTGCAGGGCTGCGCTGCGTTTAAACATCGGCGATCGCCAAAAAAAAAAATTATATTTTTTTTATATTTTCATCGGGTTACCTTGCCAGTGGCCACATATTTGGCCATTGGCATGCTGCCTGACACATATGCACCCTTTATTTGGAGCTGACATGTCTCCATTGTGATTTTTGCAGAAACTTACTCAGTTGTCAACTGAGTACATTTCTGCAGCTAAAACGTCTCTTACACGGGCTGGTTTCTGCTTCGTGGATCGCTAATATACATCATTTGCATACCTTTCATCTGCAAGTGAGGTATTTAGCATATCCACGCCCAGTCCGTGTAAGAGAAGTTTCGGGCTGTTCCTGGATCGCGAGGCTTGCATGGAGTGTTACACGTCTCTTACACTCCGTTCAAGCCTTCGTGAATCCTGCCCATTGTCATTTTCTTGCAGTTTCTTTCTTTTTTTATTTTAAAATCTAGTTTGAAACTATGACAATAAAACAAACTATCAAGAGATATAAGCAGATTGTTTAATGTGTTATACTATTATTATTTGATTTTCTTTGAGATATATTAGTTATCTGCAGATTACTAGTTCATGCATTATCTATATGTCAAGTAGTAACATTGAAAGTAAATTAACAAGAATAAAATGTCTTTACCTTTTTCCCTTTTGGGATTGTAGTCTTTTAGTTAAAAGGCATTTATTTTTGTTGTATATGTTAGGAAACTTCATAGATTTGCCATTTAATTGAAGTTTGGTTCCCATTGATAATTTGGTTGTGCTATAAAAGGAGAAAATATGTAAAACAATTATTTAAAAGTTACTTGTCATGTAGCCCTTTTTTCATTGTTATCTGCTTTTTTCCATTCATTCCTCTCTGTTTGACATTTTAGGGGAAAAAACAGACCAGTCCTTTTCTTATGTTTGATTTAAAGTTTTGTAAGATGTTAAAAAAACAGAGGTGCATCCAAAGTATCAAATGTTTTGGCACAATCTGGAAAAAAAAAAAGATTTTAAGCTTTGCATGGAAGAGTAAATGAACCTTGAATTTTCTTCTTTAATTCTTTAATTAAAGGTCAACGTAACTTTCTTTTAGAGATTACCTCTTATGAGTAGTCATTGTCAAATCTTACTATATTGTCTTTACATTTGACAGGAGAGTTTGACCACACAGTTTTCGCCACCAATTTATTTCATGAGATGAAATAAATCTTACTATTATTGATCTTGGATTTTTATTTGCTTTGCTAGAAGATGAAGGCACTGCCAGTGACATATGGGCTCTTTCAATTCCATAAGAAAGATACTTGGGTAAATTCAGAACATTTGGAAGCCAGGATGTGAGAAAATTTATCATATTGTCTCCTTCAGTCTTTTCTGGTAGCCCATAAATGTGCAGATTGTTTCTTCTTGACCTATTTTCTAGGTCATCTAGTTTGTTTAATAAAAATGTATTTTGTTTTGAAAAAATGTTTATTGTTTTGGTTCAGTGAGTCTGCCTTCTATGTCATTTAATGTACCTTCTATGCCAGCAATCTGAGTCTTATGTTGCATTATTAATTGTTTTCTTATAACTGCTCCATTTGTTTTCTGCAGTTTTCTTTAAAAGAATCAAGTTTATTGTCCATTTTGTCAAACATCAAAGATAGATCCTGCATAGTAGATAATAAAGTGTGTCGTTCCTTCTTTATTATCTGGTTCTGTGAAGTGTTCTTTGAACAACTCATTCTGAGGAAAAATCAGAGCCCTTTCTGCTTGCTTTTTGACAGAAAAATCTAAAATTTTTGAAAAAGTAATCCGATGTAGACTTCCAAAGACTATATTAGAGGTTACTCAATGAGTTTAAGAAATCTAGTAGTTCTATTTTTTTAAAAATGTCTGTTAGAAATATTACCTAGATAGCAGAGCTAAGAAAATGTGCTGTTAACCTATCAGTATGCTGGTCACACCCCTTTTCTTTTGCAATTTGATGTCATTTTCTGAGAAAAAATATGCTTATTTTTAATGATTCTCTCAGTAATTATATTAAAAATAAAACTAGCTGTGAAAACATTTTGAAACTTATATATAAGAAAGAAGATAGACTGGTCTTGAGTAATTGGAGGTCCCTGACATTAAATAATAATGTTTACAAAATATTCTATAAAGTTGTCTGAACAACGATTAAATATAGTTTCTATTAAACTGCTTTATAAAGAGATGTAAGGTGTTCCCGGATATCTATAAAAGATATTTTGATACTTTTAAGAGCAATAATAAATTATGTTAGGTGCAGAAATAGTTTACTTTTGGTATGTGATGTATCTAAAGCTTAGGATACGATAGCCCATTTTTGCCTATGGGATGTTTTGCAGAGTTATAATGTTAAAGCTAGAATAATTATGGTTATACAAGATATTTATATGAATTCCTGGATTAGGTTGTTGATCAATGGAGAGTTGTGAAAATGAATACACATTAAGAGAGGAGTAAAACATGGTCGCCCCCTCAGTGGTCTTCTATTTAGCTTTATCTTGAATGCTGCACTACATGTACGTATGTCCTTTACAATTCTAAACCATTTTACATATCTAAATAAACTAAGAAAACTTCTAAGACCCTTTGAGAAAAGACACTGGACCTGTGATATTTTAGTGCCTTTGTTCTTTACTTAATAGAACTTCATCAAAAATGATAAATTAAGAGAGACACAGGTAAAAAATAACATTTAGAGATAGAACCACCAAAAATGTTTTAAAATGATTCATTGACATTAACCAGTGTAAAGTAATCCAGAAAGAGAGATGTGAATCATAAGGCACTGGATGTATGGGTGCATATTCACATAGTGGCTGTGGTACAGTAACGAATCAGGACTAATGCTGAAGAGCTAATACATTGACCAATGGAAACTGTTGTAAGAGAGCCATTTGAGTTCTTTGACTTCTAATAAAGTATTGACATCTCCAACAAAAGGTACAATGTGTTTGAGTACAAAGGATTTGAATGAACCACTGTTTCACATTTGTTGTGTTTGTTGTTCTTGCAATCCATGTGTCTTATTGCTCTTGTGTATTCCTTGATCTGGTCTGGTAATTTTCTATATGTCTTGCCAATGCAGAAATTATGGCATTGTGAGCAGAAACACACATAAACAATGTTGGTGCTATAACAATTGAAGCTACCTGGAACTTTAATGGTGATGTTACAATGAGTAAATGTATAACAGTCAGCTTGGTAACAATATTTACATGTCACACATGAACCGCAGGGTGACATACTTTTGTTTAAATGGCAACTTCTGCTCAATGCAGAAGCAATGCCAGGGCTCAATGAAAACTTGAAGTTAAAATGAGGGCTTAGATGGTACAGACAGAAACCATCACCCAAATTATTGTTTATGCAACAAGTTTTTTACGGTACCAAATGTCTAACAATTTGTTAAAGTTTCAGCAATGAGCTTTAGCTAAGTAACTGTTTTAATTAAAGCTCTCTAGCAACAGTTTCCATTGGTCAGTGTATTAGCTCTTGAGCATTAGTCCTGATTGGTTACTGTACCACAGCCACTATTTGAATATACACCCATCCATCCAATGCCTTATTATTCACATCACTCTTCCTGGTTACTTTACACTGGTTAATGTCAATAAATCATTTTAAATTTTTTTGGTGGTTCTAGAATCTCTAAATGTTATTTTTTACATGTGTCTCTCTTTATTTATCATTTTCTGATGAAGTTCTATTAAAGAGTGAAAGTAATAAAATAATGCAGGTCCAGTGTCCTTTCTCAAAGGGTCTTAGAAGTTTTCTTATTTTATTTAGTCATAATTCTTCTGCTTCTCAGTTTAGTGTTTCTACCATTTTACATATCTATAGTTATCTATATGTGATATATATATATATATATATATATATATATATATATATATATATATATATATATATGAGAAGTTAAGATTGCCACATACTTTTCTTATGTGCAAGACTTGACTATTGTAGTGCATAATAAAATTTAATAGGGTACATATAGAGTTTTCAGTTACTGAAACTAGGCTGCATGACATTGATTTGCAATTTAATATTCAGAAAAGTAAAGGTTTCAGGATTATTCAGTCCTTTCATATTGTTATTTTTCAAAATTAAAGAAAAAAAGCACATCTTTGGGATGTTCATTTTGGGAATATAAATACTGTTTATGAACAATTGGATACAATTTTTGATAAATATTGATGTGTATGTGGAAATCATTTCCTCATTGTCACATGCTAAGCTCAGTTACTTTTGGGAAGTTAAGATTTGTATGATGGATATATCCCTTTCCTAAAAATAGAGATGCTGCTATTGGATTTTTCCATGTTTATGGGCTAAGATTAGAATTAATACTGTTATTAAAGGTGTGATTTATTGTAATATGAAAATGAAAGATTTACATTTATATAATGCAATCTTTTTTGTAATTCCTAATTTTGCACTGGATTTTACTAACAATATAGCACAGAAAATGTTATATATTAGGACAGGTGTTATGACTTAAATACAATGAACTGTGTTATTTATATTTAACAACAAAAAAAAGATGGCATACATTTGTGCCAATGCCTTGAGTATTTTACAAATTGCCCTTGCCCATAAGGGACATGGGTCCTACTCTTGGTGTGAATTTTTGATTCCCATCCATTGATAAAATTTGCATTTCAAGACAGCCAGGTAAGGGTTCTGCTTAATATGAATAGGAAGCCTGCTCCAAAGAAGGAGCAATCTCTGAAATGTATATCTGTCTTTCCAGCATGCATTGTTTGAGCCATTGACTAAGTTTAGATCCCTAGATTGAGTGACCCTTATGCTGTTTATCTTGCAGATATGTAGCAGCTCCATCAGGGCTGGATTTTTGAGTGGCTTGTAGATCAGACATAGGTCACCCCTTAATAGTCAGTAGGAGGAGAGTAAAGGAATAGGGCTTTTAGTCTGTCTGCATAGGACATGTTATTTACACTGTGTATTTTCTTTGTGAGGAACCTCTGAGGTCACTCCAGCTGATATAAGTGCCTAGTCAAGTACATATCAAATGGCAGATTTACTCAATAATTGGTCTAATGAGGACTGAGTACAGTGTGACTTTAATTTCCTTGGATCTGGATGCCATACCTTTACTTATAAGTTTTGCCTCATAGAAGAACTTCTTCACCACTGTGGACACATGGTGGTCAAAGTTCAGACTACTATCTATGTTCCCAGATCTCTCACCTCTGTGCCTTAGAGGTATGATTAAAGTAGACTCTTAGAAGTGTGCTATAATTTGCAGGGGTATGTGACTTCCCAAAGGGTATGATAATGCATTTTATTTTTGCATTTAGTTTAAGGCCATATCTCAGGCACTAATCATTTGTCTGATTTAGACCTTCCTGAAGGATATCTACATCACTGGGGGATTCAGTGATTGCTCCTAGCCTGCTGTCATCAACAAACTTTGTCATCCAAAGGTCTTCCACATTAGCCCTGCCTTCAGAGAAGTATATTTCAAACAGGAGTTGTCCCAACACTGAGCTCTGTGGCACACCACTGGTAACTGGCCTCTTACTGGATCTGGATTCATTTACTTTATCCACTTGTCCTGTCCATGAGCCAGATGGACATCCATCTTGTGACATAGGGATTTATGCCCAGTTTTATGAGTTTATTTATATTACCAGAGTGGTGAAGTGTGGCACATGTTTTGGCCAGGTTGATGAAGGTGGTATGTACTGTTTTACCCTCATCCATGGCCTTAGTGTCTTTCTCAAAGAGTTCACCAGATTTACTAAGCATGACTTTCCGCTGACAATGGCAAACTGGGTCAGGCCTAAAATTTAAAAGGTTTCATATGCCATTATTTATCAGGTCCATGATTATTCTTTCCATGGCTTTACATATATGACTAGTCAAACTTGTGGGTCTGTAATTTCCTGGGTCAGTTGATGACCCCCCCCCTTATGTAGAGGGATAACTGTTCCTGTCTTCCACTATAATGAGAAAATGTTGGTCAAGAGACTGTGAATAAATAGAGATCTTAATGGGCCCAATAGGTCCTGATTAAGGCTGTTTAAGATGCAGCCTGGTATATCATTGGACTCCAATGAAGTTATGTTTTTAGCTTTAGAGAACACAGGCAGGTTAGTGGTGGAGGGCATTTCTTTGAGGAGAACTGTGGCTGATGGGGAGATGAAAGTTAAGCTAAATTTATCTAACAGTCAGATTTGCTCTGTCATCTGGCTGCATATAGGTATGTCCTCTACAACTAATTCCACACATTCTTGGGTGCTTCCCTTAATACTGCAGACATAACTGAAAATGCCTTATGATTATTCTTAACTTTGGAAGTTATTTTTACCTCAAAGTCTGTTTTCAGGGACTTGACTAGTTTCCCAAATAACTTGTTTAGACTAATGAGGGACTTTTTGCACTGTGGTGCACATTCTCTCTTACTTCTTAATACGATTTCTTCCTTTTGTTGCACAACCTATTAACACCAGGGTCCACTGGAGTGACTTGTTTTTGCAGTTTGACCTGGGTTTATTTTGGTTTGGTACTGCCAATTCTATGCAGTTGTTTATATGGTCATACAGGGTTTTTATGTACACCTCTGTATAGGCTTCTGTATTTTCTGGATTTGGGGGGAGGGGCTATGCCATCAGTTAATAGGAGGTAGTTTGCTTTAGAAAAGTTCTTAAGGTTTTTAGAGTTAGGTGGGGGTCTAGTTTTACCTTTATTTCAAGGGAGACAGCTTTGTAATCTCATCTTGTAAGTGAAGACATCACATGGTATTTTATTTAATGTTTGTTTTCTTTAGTTTTTTTTTATTGCATTTTGTTGTAGTTTTCTGTGTATTATAATAATGTTCTGCTCCTTGTTTTCAATAGATGTTATGGGATCTTTTACATCTACATGAGCTATCACTGTAGGACCTCAATTTACTGTTTCATCCAAAGAACAACACACTCAGGAATGCATCATCCCTCTAAAACTATACTGCCAGCAACCTAATCACCTGCAGTGAGAACAGGACCCAATGCTTTCTGTTGAACCACTGCCACTGGATCAGCAACTGCTTAGGTATGGCTGATAGTGGGCTATGTTTTCAAACTGCAACAATAAAATGATGATCACTGATGTGGTTTAGTAGATCTTCACTAAGAATTAATGTTTTGGTTGATAAGTTAGAATCCAATTAAATATATCAACTGTTCCTATTCATAAGTATTAGTATTTGAAAACAGTTATAAGTTGACAAAACCTCTCTGTGGTAGATTCAGATGTTAATTCATCATTATTGTCATTATTCACTAGCATATTAAAGTCTGCTAGAAGCAAGAGTCTCCATCGACATTACTTTGGAACCATGTGATGGTTTGGGGAAAGGGATTTTCTTGCCTTTTTTTGGATTTACTTCTATATCTCCCATCTGTGGTGATAGTTACTAATAGTGCTTCTCTTCCTCTCATATGCGGGGATTCTAGAGGTTGCAATTTTTGTTCTTTTAGTATGTAGTTCTACACTAGTGCCCGCCCCCGGCTTGCTTTCCTTATCTATCTATTCTGAAAGTATTGTATCTGAGAATGCTGAAGTCATTGTTTTGCATGTGTGTAAACCAGTTTTCTGAGAATGTTCAACTCTTAGTTTTGCATGCATGGTTTAAGGGTGATTTTAGAGAGTGGAGTTGGTATCAATTACTGATATCTAGGCAAGGAGTAGTGGTATTGTATTGCATTCATTTCAAGAGCAGATGCATGTTTTAGTCCTTTGGTGTTTTGAATAAATCATAGTGGATCCTTATGCTTTA
This sequence comes from Protopterus annectens, assembly GCF_019279795.1. Classification (NCBI taxonomy): domain Eukaryota; kingdom Metazoa; phylum Chordata; order Ceratodontiformes; family Protopteridae; genus Protopterus; species Protopterus annectens. The sequence continues at coordinate 810,805,348 of NC_056729.1, forward strand.
CAAGGGAGTTGTCTGTGAGTCCAAGGTTTGGTTCATTACCTACCAGGTACAATTAATGGGGTTTTAGTAGGAGGGAAAAGTACCTAATACTAGATTTTTTGCAGTGGGCTTGCTTATATTCAGTTATTGTGTGATTGATGACATTTTGTAATGGAGTACATCAATTTTTGCATTTGACTTGATGCATGAAATATAGGAAAGGGATAATTATATTTTGTATTGACGTTGACTGCTAGGCAAATAAAAATGATTTGGTATTTATCACAGTTACTAAAGTAGATAAATGTGCAGGGTGCAGTCAATATAAAGAAAGACAGATTTAGATATAATCTATATAGATATATTACATTTGTTTCTTGATAGTTATCTTTCTTTCTGTCTATATAAAAGTATATATATATATATATATATATATATATATATATATATATATATGCATATGGAGGAGATTGCCGTGGTGGTACGGGCGGTAGCATTGTTACCTCACAGCAAGAGGTTCTCCCATTCGATTCTCGGCTGGGCTTGGGAGTGCCTTCTGTGCGGAGTCTGCATGCCCTCCCTGTGGTTGGGTAGCGTTCGAAAGACATGCGTGCGCAAATGGGTGTGCCTTCATTGAAGGTTGGGCGTCGAGCTGGCACCTCGGCATTTTGGAAAAATCTGCTGCCAGTCATTAGCGGATCGGAGTTCCACTGTGGTGACCCCTTACCGGGAAAAGCCGAAAGAAAAACAACAACAACAACAACATGTATGCATATGGATATAGTACTACAGACTGAATACACCAGAAATTAACATGCAAAATGTTGATGCAAAAATGTCGAAAACATTGATATCAACATGCAGCTGTGCATGCACTGGAAAACATCCTTTGCACATTCAAAATTTAAAATTAAAAAAGCAAATAAAAACATTGTGTTTTTTTCATTGTGGCGATCCTCACTCCACCCCACAATATATATATATATATATATATATATATATATATATATATATATATATATATAATTTATTTATTTATTTAACATTTGTTGACCGGGAAAGTCCGACTAGGTTCCACAGATCCTGTTTTCAGTGGAGGCCCGGGGAGAAATGCTCCAGAAGCATGTCTTTTGAATGTGGGAGGAAACTGGAATACTTGGAAGAAACCCATGCGAACACAGTGAGAACATGCAAACTCCACACAGAAAGCACCCCAGCTGAGAATAGAACCAGAAAACCTGTTGCTGTGAAGTGACAGCGTAAACCGCTGCACCACTGCGCCGCCCATTCCAATTCCAAAATTGTCCAAACATGGAGTAAGGGCATATTCCCCAACCCAGGAAATTGTGTATTTTTGGATACCTGTCAACCAGCTACTTAGTTGATGATAACTAGTTAACTAAACAACTGTCAAGGAAACACACTCTTGATCTTTTGCAGGGAACATTTTGTGTGTGTGTGTGTGTGTATATGTGTGTGCGTGTGTGCGTGTGTGTGTGCATGTGTTTGTTTGTGTGTCTACACACACACACACACACACACACACACATATATATATATTTAGATATATATATATATATATATATATATATATATATATATATATATATATTTATATATATAAACTTCATTGATATTAGATATTAGATATTGATGGATAAAGATATACATCAAAATGTACTGTATCTTTAAGTTGCTTGTTTAAGAGCAATGAATGCGACTATGCTAATTGATTGGTGCTGTGAAAGTATTTCACTAAGAGTGAAAGGGTGGCTGTGGAATGGAGGGAGGACAGCAAACCTGGAACTTCAGTCTTATGGCAACGTGTAAGAGTGCCCTCATGTCCATGACTGAGTGACAACAAAGATAAGATGGGGAGGTAAGATGAACTGAAAGGATAAGCACAGAATAGTCAAAGAAATGGAAAGCCAATGTATTATATCAGTTTTTAACTTTCATTATGCATACAGCAGCTTCAATGAACATGCTTCCAAGAGTGTATAGGAATGTCCTTTATAATAGTTGTGAAAATAGATACAAACATTAAGATAAGACAGAAGTAACAGCAGAGGAGAGGGACCCATATTCATTGCTTATATTTATCTGTTCTTAGCATATAGAATTTAATCTGCACTGTGTGATGCTAAGACACTCTGGGGTTCTCATCTGAATGGAAAGGTAATACAGTACAACTGCATACAGAACTTTACAGTTGATAAAAGCAGTACACTAGAGGTAAAGGGCTGCTTTGAGAAACTATGATTTCCTCAGTTCTGTCATTTTCCTTCACCTTAATTCATTCTGCAATGTTAGGAAATGCAATGAGCTTTTATATACCTTCTTCTTTGTGTGCTAGGTTTGGTTCTTCAGATTCTTCTAGAAAATGTGACTCTGAGGAAGTCAGTGAACAGATAATATTCCCTGGCTGTCCCTGAGAATGGATACTTGATTCCAGTGGACTTACCTAGTTAACAAATAAAATAAAACTAAATTGAGTAATCTAAGCAAAAAAGATCTTTATGTAAGAGGAAAATTTGTTATGTTGATCTAGAATTGAGAAACAGTATGTAAGTATGTAAAAATTGTATGGCATAGTCACTCCCATAACAACGAACATTATATACTTGCCCTAATAATCTGGGTTAACTCTACTAAAGTTCCATGAGATAAATCAGTTGATTTATTCTTATAGATACCATACAGAGCAGTAAGTTTATAAATTTAAAGAAATGTAATTCATATAATCTGGATAGACTGAAGCAAACAGCTTGTACTTCAATTAAAGTTCAATGTCAACAGACACTAATTATATACAAGTGGAACAGGCTGAGATAGAATGTAGCGCAGTTATCCTGCACTTCAAACAGATAGTATTTAAAAAATCAGAGTAGGCTGAAGCAAACTGTCATTATTACAACTCTGGTGCACTTCAAAGGGAAAGTAATAAGCTGTAGTCCAGCAGTTAAATAAACTATCAAACAAATGAGGTGAAATAGCCAAAAATGAAGCAAAAGCAATGTCAACTAATTCATAAGCCATTTACAAGTATATTTAGAGAAAGGCAATTACTACAATTATAGTACACTGCAAAGAGTAAGATAGCTGCAATAAAGTTAAACTATAGCAATATATAGAGTGAAACAGGCAATAGAAATAATACAACAGTATACCTGATTCACAGTACCTACATTTGCATAATTATATAAACTAGATAGAGTTGTACAAATTCTGCAGTTAGAAAGACATAAACAAAAAATTACCTACAGATGCCAATTATTAAGGGGACAAACGAGGGTACATACTGCAATAACAGCCATCTGCATAGTGTAAGTACAATAACAAACAACCATAGTTTGATCAGAAGCTTGAAATTAACACATAGGGTATATCATAGGAGATTAGTTAATTATAGGATCACTACTGTGGAAAAACAGAACACTTAGAACACAATTAGAGAAAATATGTGAGCATCATGTACTATGCTAGTGAAGTCTTCAGAAAGAGAATAGATAATGTAGCAATATCCATTGTAACACATGCATCTGATATTTTTGCAATTATAAAGATATGATAAGAATTATAACCCTGCCCATGCCTTGTGCAGATGGATGTTGCACCTGGGTGTCAAATGTATCTATATGACACATGTGAGACAGGTATTGTAAACTGTAATGTGACTAACAGGTTTAAATAGGGCTGGGAGGTGATAGGATTACATACTTAGGGCATCATCAGCGGAAATTCTCTGAGTCCTGTCCGTCTCTACTCCAACATCCAGAACCACTCTATGGAACTCTGTGGAAGGGTACTGGTTTTAAATGAGGCTACGAACTCTTCAAGCTTTGTAAGGGGTAGATCAGTAGATGGCCTACAGCCCATTGCCCTCTATTTCTGTGCCAGGGCCACTGCTGTGTAGATGGCAGCATGGCACATATCGGTCACTCAGTGATGAACCATATCATAATTGTGATCCTGACTATCCAGAGAATTGAATTCGGTGACAATTTCCCACCAGACATGGTCAAGGAAAGGTCAATGGGCAGATGTGGAAGCAAAGAGCCATCTACCATGGAGGAGAGCCACAAGTACCACCTCATTTTCTGCCTCTGTAAACTTGGACTTGAGCTTGGATATGACATATCGTTTCTTAGGCGTATCACTGTGGGTATGGAAAACACATAAATTAACAGCAGTGGTATTATATGGGTGTTACAAACCCTATCAGTCATACTACACTGATAGGCCATCTGTTACATTTTACTAGGACCCTATACTAACATTCGTGTATCTACAAAACAATTTTAAACTGAATGTCAGGCATTATTGTGACCTAAGCACAGTCCTCTCCTCAGATCCCAAAATTAGAAGCACATGACTGCAAGTTACCAGGCACCCAACTTAACAAGTACACGATCATTCATTAGCAACAACCTTTGTAGAAATTCTGTACTGCTACTGGCATCATGCACATTGGGGAGCCATGCCAGCCCAACTGCAGAGACTTAAGTCACCAGAAGCCTACCCTCCTGGTGTATGGGATGATGAAATTAAGGCATGGCCACCACCTCTGAACAGTAAGTATAACATATTTTTCCCTATTCAGATTATCTGGGATTTAGTAGAAAGGAGGCTTAATGCCACATTGGTGGTAAAGTGACTGTGTTCTAGAGACTCACTGAGCCATGTCCCTGCCCAGCACTGCCACCTGGTCCTGAGGCAGGACCCAGTGGTGATGACTCACTGGGTGAGGAGCAAGGAGTATTCCCAAACTGTGATGAAGATGCCAGAGACTGCATCTTTGAGCACCCAATCCTATCCCCAAATCAAGTGTTCCCCTCCCTTTTAAGTTTATAACCATCCCTGTATACTGTACAATCCTCCTTTTATAATGGTTTACATTCTGTTTGTCTGATGTGTCATTTACTATTGTGTTCCCCCTCCATCATTGTGTTAACATGCACCTTATCAATCATGCCTGTCTTACCCTGCAGCCTACCCCCCCCTCACTCACCTCACACTTCCCTGACTTCCATCACTAACATTCCCTTCTCAGTATTAAAATAAACTTAACATACAAGGCCATGCTCCACTTAAAGAAATCCCAGTCCCTCAGAGCCACATGCTCCAGGGATCTAAATCTTGTCATCACAATGAACAAAACATGCTGGAGGGATAGGTTCTTGGTCCAGAGACTCCCCATACTCTGGAATAGACTGCCCATACATGTCAAGCAGGGCACCTCTTGGCCCTCTTCAAAAGGAACCTTGACGATTGGATGGGAGATAGGAAATTCACCCTGGGGATTACATCAGTCACCCTGCTAGACAGGGGTCCAGGGAAGTAAGTGTTGTGGGAGGAAATATCCAGGGAATTGTTGTGGCTGGGCTTGTATAGACCCTAGGGCAGATAGCCTAGTACCAGCCTATGAACCTATGAACTGCACATATTCTCCCAGAATAAAATACTCCACCCATACCTCTCAACTTCATAGACCTTTAATTAACATACACATGATTTGGTACAATGGTTCATCATAAAACATATAAAATTATGAGACATCACCAATGGGTAATGTCATTAAATCACTACAAGTTTTAATATATTGCACATTTGATTATTGTGATAAGAAGTTGAGAAGTATGGCTTCTATCCCTTTTCAATCGTGTCATTCTTTATTTGTTCACCTTGCGTTATACCTTCTGCTTTTTTCCCCTTTTCATCTCTGACCTGCACTTGCCATTCAAACTTATAATATGGGTTAAACATAGAAAGACATCAAATACATGCCCGCAGAAGGCTTAAAATTCAAAACCATTTCTCTGTGGCCATACATTGTGTGAAAGGTGTCAGGGAGCATCCACATACAGCCACAGAGAAATGGCACTCCTTATCCTATGCTAATGATGAAAAATCCTTGAGATGCATTAGTCAGTCACATAAATGAGCTAAGCAACATCGCATACACCAGTCTAAAATAAACTAAATTTAATGCCTATATGTCCCCTTTTGCTCAGACTGCCACAGTAGCTCACCTTGCAAATAAACTGCTATTAAAACGTTCAGTGAGAAAGTCATTGGTTCAGTTCCTTTGAGGCCTGTCTTCCTCATCTTGCCATCAGTGTGCACATGTGCTACATTTCCCTGATATGTGTCTTTTGGTTTACTATCAAAATGTGGAAAATCAAAATTATTTTCTACCTTTTTAATCAAACTGGTTTGCCAAAACTGGTAATAAAGAATTAACAAAATTTCAAAAATGGCAACATGGAATCAACATTTGAACACTGGAAGTTCTAATGTCGAAAATCCGTGTTTCCAGTAAGGAGGCCCATGCACCCCTCACACCCCCTGCATATTATATATTCCAACTCCGAGACTGCACTACAGTGAGAAAAGGGTACATTTTCCAATCCCCACTGAAGTGCAATCTGTTATCAGAATGTCAATTCTACATTAGCGAATTCACACTACCATTCACTGATGTGGATTCGAACATTTTCTGGATCTGCATTACGAAACCTTATCATAAGTGCTAATCTAAATTTTGATAGTAGACCATGTATTTTATACTGTTGTAGGCTACACACTAAAGTGCACTAGCCTGTTTATAGCATTTATACTGTTGTAGGCTACACAGTAAAGTGTTCTAGCCTGTTTATAGAATTTACAGTGTTTTCTGTGTGTTTTTCTGTTGTTTCCTGAAAAAAAAAATTCTTTTTTCCCGCCTTTGCTGAACTAGATTAGTCCAGATTTCAGGTTTTGCTGAATTACGGACTGTGGTATAGTTTTCTGTGTTGTCCATATCCTTACTTGGATAGGGGGAAGCTTCTCTGCTCACCAGTGAGAGTGGGGAGCTTTGAGCAGCCTATCTGTCCCTGGAGGAGTGGTCTCAGCCCTTAAACTAGTAGCTTATTGGCCGTTTTGGGTCAATTCCTATCTCTCTCACTTTCCCTGCTTTAAAACCCACATTTGCGTGTTTTTGCACCACTATACAACTCCGCACAGCTCCTCCTGGTGTCCTGCAGAGTGATACAGGCAACAGAGAGACCCAAGAGAGACTTTTCCAGATTTAAATATTTTTTCTGTTTTTTTGCTCCGACTGCCTTTTCCTGCCTAAAAAGCGAATTTCTAACTGATCTGTGCTTCAAAAAGTTTAAATTGCATTTGCCTTCTACTTTTTACAGTTTTTGCACTTGTTTTATATCAATTTAAGTCGTTTTTGTATTGTATATCTGTTGTAGGCTACACACTAAAGTGTGCTAGCCTGTTTATAGCATTTACAGTGTTTTCTGTGTGTTTTTCTGCTGTTTCCTGAAAAAAAAATTCTCTTTTCCTGCATTTGCTGAACTAGATTAGTCCAGATTTCAGGTTTTGCTGAATTCCAGACTGTGGTATAGATTCCTGTGTTGCCCATATCCTTACTTGGATAGGAGGAAGCTTCTCTGTTCACCAGTGAGAGTGGGGAGCTTTGAGCAGCCTATCTGCCCCTGGAGGAGTGGTCTCAGCCCTGAAACTAGTAGCTTATTGGCCGCTCTGGGTCAATTCCTATCTCTTTCAGTTTATTTGCTTTAGAACCTGCATTTGTGCAGTTTTGCACGATTTTGCTCATAGCGCAGCATCGGGCAGCGCCAGTTAAATGGGTTTAAACTATTCCCGGCTCCATAAATTCTGCTCTTCACTTTTTCCCTTAGAACTGTTCTAAATCTTGAAGTAAGCACTCTATTTTCATTCTAAAGCCCTGCAGTTGCTCATATAAGTAATCTTATAAGTAAGCACTAATAAACTAAAGCACTACACCCTCTTATACTCCCTTTAAGTACTTGGCTCCCTATTGGTCCTTTTTGATCAGTCAAAAAGTAGTTCCTTATACTATTCTGGCATGTCCAAAAGCCAGTTTCGGGTTTACTCTCCAGTCCAGCTGGTGAATCTGGGAATCTTGAGGCAATGTTACAACTGCCTTATGTACACAGACCACCCTCTCCTCCTCCCAACAAGCTCAAATATATGGGAGAGATGCAACTATATAGCCAAACTGGCGGCTGAGCTCTCTCAACCCAATACTGGCGCAGTCAGTCAGGAGGAGAAGGTAACCACACACACCACAAATCCAGTCTCACATAGACCTATTGCAACAGAAAACCAAACACATAAACACACAAAAACATACTCAGAGGCTCTAAATAAAAATCTGCCCAATCAGCAGAGACCTCCAAAGCAAACATCCAAGCAACCACTACCCCACAACAACACCCACTTATCACATATTCAGTGTGCCACACAGTCACAGCCCTAAAGGCTAAACAACACACCTAATACACTTGTAATAGGTGACTCTATTGTCAGACATCCCACTCACCAGGCTGAACAAGGAGAAGGTCACTGTAAGCTGCCTGTCGGGTGCCAGGATCCGCCACATAACACAAGCACTCAGGTCACTCCAAAGCAAGTACAAATATGACTCCATCATTGTCCATGCTGGTGTGAATGACCTGAGACATACCTCCCTGGACTACACGAAAAGAGACATAGAGGAGCTCTCTGATCATGTAGCCCAGGCCGGTATGACCCTGACCGTGAGTAGCATCTTACCCTCACCAAGAATGATGCCACAGTATAAAGACAAAATGATCAATTTTAACAATTGGCTAAAGTATTGGTGTCATTCAAAGAGGATCCAGTGTCTGTCAGCCTGGGATAACATGCCTGACAAGCCACGTTGCTTTACTAGGGACGGCTTGCACCTGTCACCCCTGGGATTTCAAATACTGGCAAAGGCTCTTGCCACCCCCATAGTGCCTTTTTAGGCAAGGCTCAAAAGACAAACCCACCTCCATAGACAACACAAAGAAAAAGAAACTAAGGGTAATGCTGCTCAATGCCAGAAGTCTAAACCTCAAGATTCATGCACTCAAGGCTCTCCTCAGTATGGAGAATATCGATATCTGTGCAGTAACAGAAACCTGGTTCAAGGATTCCAAGAGCACCCCAGCACTACCAGATTATACGTCATACCATGCTTTTCGGCCCCAAAACTCAGATCGAACCACAAAAGGATGGGGTGTATCCATATTCATCAAAGATACCCACACCTCCAGGTTAATGGCACTGCATGAAGCATTGGAGACCATCCATGTGCAACTAACAGTGGGCAAAACTTCCTTTCAGTTTTAGTTTGCTACAGACCACCCTCCCAAACTCAAGAACCCCACTCGGCTTTCCTGAGTACACTGGAGAATATGAAGGTCTCTCCAAACACCATTATATTGGGTGACTTCAACTACCCAAACATAGACTTGGAGCACTACTCAAGCCACAACACCCTCACCCAATGGTTCCTAGAATTTATAAACTCAAATGCTATGGAACAACTGGTCACCACTCCCACAAGAGGGGAAAACACATTGGATCTGATCATCACCAACATGGGGACTCTATGTTCCATACCGGAGGTATACCCCTCATTGGTAAGATCTGACCATAAATTAATCTCACTGGACATCCATATCCCATCCCCACCCCCAGCCAAGGAAACCACGGTGAAGAACTTCTCAAAAGCAAACTTCACACTTCTCAAAACCAAGGTGGAATCCTTCAAAGCCCCCGGACCAGTGGAAAATATGGCCCAAACCGCAGAATCCTTTACAAATGCTTTCTATGGACACCTACAGGAATGCATGGATCGTGCTATTGCTATCCCAAATAAAACCAAGACTCATTCCTCCAAAGGCAGGAGACCTGTCTGGTGAACCCCAGCCATAAATAAGCTATACAACAGAAGGAGGAAGCTACTACATGATAGATCAAAAGTCCAAAAAGGGAAGGCATTTCTGATCAGTACTAGCAAGAAACTACGATCCCTCATAAAATCATCTAAAGCCAGCTTCGAAAGAAAAATTGCATACGATGCTAAAGATAATCACAAGGCCTTCTTTAGTTATGTCAGGAGCCTGGGTGGCAACTCCCAGATATGCTCTGAGTTAGTTCAAAATGACAAAAATACACTGAACCCACAGACATTGCCAACATCCTGGCAGACAGGTTCAATGCAAACTTCTCCCCCCCTTCCCCTCCAAAAGAGCAAATGTCTATCCCAACAGAGCGTAGCCTCCCTGACATCACAGATGCACAGGTGAGAGCTGCCCTCTCCAAAGCAAAAATCACAGCATGAATGGGACCGGACAGTGTCTCGGGCTGCGTCTTACATGAACTCCAAGAAGAACTGAACCCTCACATAAAGCCACTGTTCAGTCTAAGCCTTACTACAGGATAAATACCCAAGGAATGGCATACAGCAACAGTGGTCCCACTCCACAAAGGTGGTGCCACAACAGACCCCGGAAACTATCGCCCTATAAGCCTGACTAGCCTGGTCTGCAAAGCTATGGAGTGTATCATCATGAAACCCATAAACAAATACATTGGGAACCTCCAAACACGGGATCCTACCCAATTTGGCTTTGTTAAGGGCAGATCTTGCCTCTTGAACCTGGTCAACTTCTTTGAAACGGTCACCAAGGCCATATATGAAGGGAAGGTAGTCCGCACAGCCTACTTGGATCTCGCAAAAGCCTTCGACACAATACCCCACTCTGGCATCACAAATAAGCTCACCAGCTTAAATATCAACCCCTATGTCACAAGAAGGGTTGCAAACTGGCTCAGGGATAGAACCCACATGGTCAGAATTGCAGGTGCCATGTCAGACTCTAAACCAGTTACAAGTGGCATCCCACAAGGCTCAATCCTGGGGCCTCTCTTGTTCGGTATATATTTCTCTGAGGTACAGGCTAACATGGGAGGACTATGGCTGACCAAGTTCACAGATGACTGCAAACTGGGTGCTATAATCGACTCGCCGACTGACACAAACATCCTCCAAAAGGGTCTCACAGAGACTGATAACTGGTGCCAGAGCCATGGCCTAAAGCTAAATGCCAAAAAGTGCATAGTCATCCCCTTTGGGAAAAACAAATTGCCCACAAATTACCACAAAGGTGGTAATCCATCAAGTACGGAAGAAGTAATTAGGGATTTGGGGACCCAAGTAGATAGCAATCTCTCCTTTGACAATCACGTTGCCAAAGTGGTTACAAAGACCTTCTATATAGCCCACCTTATCACGAAAGGGTTCACATCTAGATCAAGAGAGGACATTGTGCCCCTCTACTCATCACTCATCAGGTCCATAATTGAATACAATGCCCCATTTGGGATGTACCTTACCCGACACCTGCAGCAACTGGAAAGACCCCAAAAGTACCTCAGCAAGAGGATCAAGGGACTCAAACAGATGCCCTACGCAGTTAGGCTAAAGAAACTCCAACTCTACTCAGTTGCTTACCGCTTACTCAGAGGTGATCTGTACCTGACGTATAAAGCCATGTGCAACCCAGAATTAATGGACATGCTCCACCTCAGGAAATCCAAATCCCTTAGAGCTACACGCTCTAGGGACTTAAACCTCAGCACAGAAATAAATAGGACATGCTGGAGGGACAGATTCATATCCCAGCGGCTCCCCTCACTCTGGAACAAAATCCCAATCCATGTTAGGCAGAGTCCCTCAATGATCCTCTTCAAGAGAAGTCTAGACGAGTGGATGGGAGATCATAGGTTTACCCCTGGGATCTCTTCTGTGTCCCTACTAGACAGAAGTACAGTAAACTAACCCCAAAAGGGCTATCTTCTGTGACCTACTATACAGAGGCACAGTCAACTAATCTAAAAGGGTGGCAAAAGCCAAACACACTCTGGCTAGGCTTATAAATGCCCTAGGGCAGATAGCCTAGTATCAACCTATGAACCTATGTCCCCTTTCAGTCTAAGCACTGCAATAGCTCATATTGCATGTAAACTGTGTATATACTGGCTTGTGTATTCAAATCAGATTATTGTTTTATCCTGATCATGAAATAGTTCCATAGCATAATGGTTAGCACTCTGTACTCTGAATCCAGCAATATGAGTTCAAATCTTAGTGGACCTTGTCTTCTAGTCTTGTGTTGTGGTGCTTCCATTAAGTTCTGTACATAGGTAGGGAGTCTAGTCTTGCTGCATTCAACTGATGTGTAGGTGTACATTCAATGATCAGTATGGTGACAATTTTTAGACATGTTCCATGGTATTTGCATTAAGTTCTGTGTTCTCTAGCTTGTGCAACTAATTAGGTATGGGTTCTAATTTCACTGCAGTCAACTTGTGTGTATGTGTGTGTGTGTGTGTGTGTGTGTGTGTGTGTGTGTGTGTGTGTGGTCAGAGGAACATGAGCCTGTATCCTAATGTCAGTAATTAAGTTTCATGGAGAATAGAATGTTTAGTTTCTGTATTGCAGTGGTTATCATGTCTCTTTCATATGCAGAAGATCCTGAGTTTGATTGTTAGTGGAACCATAATGAGAAGAGTTTGATATGATGGTTAAGATGTTTGCCTCACAGACAGAAGGTACAGTGTTTGATTCTCACTTTTGAGAGGAGAATTGGCTGGGCTTAAAATGGCCCACAAGGGCAGCTAGCACAGTAATTAACTATGAACCTATTTCCTGTTCCACAGATTAATCTGTGTCTCCTTAATGAATCATAGAATGTGCTAAATTATCAGTCACTGCATCTGATCTATAGTTCAGTAAAATAAGGAATTTATAGTCTTTATAAAACTTTGCACTATTATAATGAACAAATGTCTAATGAATGACACTGTTTTTCCTGGACTCTCAACAATTCCTAAACTTTTTTATTGTGTTATCTCAGTTTTCTCTTCAAGAAAGAGAGTAAAATGGTTTAATACATTATGGTTTCATCCTCAGTAGCATGTTTAAATATCACACAGAGTAGTTTTCATGCTTCTAGACTAATTCACTTGCAATGAGTATCAAATTAAATTTCTGGGTTCAAAGCTTCAGGTTTCCAGGAATAATATATCCGAATACGTCTTAACAAAGAAACTCTTGAAATCCTTTTTCAGTTCTCAAGATCTATTTTTTTCTGTTCTCACAGACCCCAGGATTCAATAACTCTAAAATCCCATGTCCGAATAGTGTAGCAGCTGCTGGATGGAATATGGCTGCCCAACGATCCAGTAAACAAGGCTGGGTGCGTGCATGAGCTTGCTTGCATCATTCCTGCATGAACACCACTGAATAATGCTAATTACCTAATTTGCTGATGAAAACCATGCAAATTAGGTCAATTAGTGATTCAGTAAGCAATCAGGCATCCGGACAAGAACAGTGTGATGTGCAGAAATGTATTCGGTTACTAGCTAACTACATTCCTGCAGAAATCAAAATGGAGCTATGACAGCTCAAAGTAAAGCATGTATTATAATCATTAGGCATGCCAATGGCCAAAGATATGGCCATTGGCATAGAAAATAGTTGCAAAATTATAAAAATCAAAGTTTATTTTTTTTGGCCGATTTCGGCCGTTTAAGCGTAGCACAGCGGCGCACAAATGGGATCATGCCGAATATAAAAATAAAATGAGAAAATACAATTTTAAGTGAAATCTGCATTTTGCCATTATAGTCTATGGCATGCAGAATCAAAACAATAATAGGTAACACTAGTTGCTAAGGAGGAAGGCTGTGGTGTAGTGGTGTAACTACTACTAAGGCAGTGGGGTATGCAAATGAGCAAATTTTACTGAATCACTAAATGGGAGACCATTCTCTGGCTACATCGGACCGTGTTGGAGCTTTAAGGCAGTGGTATAAGCAGGAAAAGCAGCTGACATGAAAAGGGTGTGTGTCATGGTTGGTGTAAGCACAGTGGAGCGCCACGACTCCCATTTGAGCTTAGCTAAGCACAGCTAAGTAAGGAGGTGTGTCTGAGGGTGCATTGACTTATTCCATGAAATGAAGAGCGTGTTCCCATCCGGGAGAGGGCCAGTTCTCCTTCAAAGTGTTTACTTTAGCTGAACAGGTTTGTATAGTGTGCATCGGGGTCTAAGAAAAAAAAAAAAAAAAATGGAAATAGAAGAACTGTTTACATTTGGGCAGCAGGTTTGTGTGGCATGCACCGGGGCATAAAAGGGGCAGAAATGGGAAGGGAAAAAAGAAAAAAAAAGGAAATAGCTGAATAAAAACAATCAAGTACAAATAACATAGCTGGCAGGTGAAATGCTTCATAGTCAGCCAATCATGCAGGAAGCATCTGGAACACAACAGTATAAAGTATGCAAATGCAATTCAGTCTAGTTTTTCCCACAGACTCTGCACCATTGGTGTACACACTCAGGGGAATTTTAACCAACAAAACATTAGGGGCTGCTGTTGCTTTGATACATCAGTATGCTCTAGAGGCTGAGGGTGGTGAGGAGGATAATGCTGGCAACTGCCCCTGACTGAGGAGGGGGAGAAGAGTGTTCAGACCCAGGGTAACCTACCAGGGGCTACATGATCTAGAGATAGAAAGCTACAGGGTAGACAGGGACATACTTCAGCATCTCATTGAGCTGTGCCAGCCTCACCTCAGACCCAGAGCCAATAGAGGGGGACCCATCCCAGTGGATACCAAGATATGTGTAGCCTTAAGAATACTAGCTACAGGTATTTTACAAAGACCTACTGGGGACATCATGTGGTCTCACAGGCATCTGCATCCAGGGTATACCACCAGTTCCTGGATGCTATGCTACCACATGCTGGTGAGCATATTTACTTCCCCTGCACCTGTGAGGAGAAGCTGAGAAATATGTACCTCTTCTACCATGTAGCAGACTACCCAGAGGTACTGGGTGCCATAGACTGCATGCACATACACATCAAAGCACCACCTGTTGAACAGGGTAGGGTCTACATAAACTGCAAGGGCTTCCACTCCATCAACTGCCAGGTCATGTGCAATGCCCAGGGCATCATCATGAATGTGTGTGCTGGCAGCCTTGGAAGCTATCATGACTCCCACATCTGGCATTCCTCATAGCTGTATCAGGGATTTGCCAGGTGGAACATCCCATATGGACATTTGTTGGGGGATGCTGGCTATGCACTGGAGCCATGGATGATGACACCCATCACAAATGAACACACACCCACTCAAGAATGCCATAATGAGGCACATGCACAAACCAGGATCATTACCGAGTGTGTGTTTGGGATGCTCAAGTCACGGTTCCGCTGCCTTGACATATCTGGTGGAGCCTTGCAGTACTCTTCCCGCCACATGTGCACACATGTTCATAGTATATGCCATGCTACACAATATGATCCTTCAGAAACAGCTGCAGCAGGAACAGCATGTGGAAGGGCCACACAGCCCCCCCCCACCATTGTCAAGGTCCCCACAGGCACAGAGGGACCCGGAGGAGAAACCCCCTGAGCCAGCTCCTGTAGGCAGATGGAGGCATGCCCAGTATGCCCTGGCCTTGGCAAAGAGGCAACACATAACACACACACTGACACTGTAGGGACCAGGGACTGACACCTCTCTCTGACTTGCACACACAGTAAAATGGATGACACACACATCACACTACCTGTAACTTACAATGTATAGGCAGGGTACTGTGTGCATCTGACACAGGCAACCCTCAAGAACTGTCCTCACAACTGCTGCACGCACAAGGTAGATCAGTCTTCTTAACAATAAATGAATGGAGTAGTATGTTCTGGTAGCATATCTATGGTAGTGCTGCATGCATGCAAGTGAATGGTGTGGCCTACTGGGATAGCAGCAGACAACTGACAGCTATATGGGACACCAAGAAATGTTTGCCCAATACTTGCCTCCCCACACTATGCAGTAGTACCCAAGGTGACAAAACCCACTGCAGTATATGTGTGGGGGGGCAACTAACTGGGGAATCATAGGCCACAGGCATAGATGTCAGTGTGGGGGTTCCATACACAGCCCTCAGCCTCAACCAGAAAGTCAGCTGTAGAAAACCATAAAGAAATGTCTGGTGAAGGTTCACAAATGGAGATAATGATGAAATACCCCCCTACAAACTTATACAGTGATAGAGCAGCAGGTCTTACAGTTGCATTAAGGCTCTGAAGGGTAAGAAGTCTGAAACTCAAATGTATGCCATTACAATTTGACCTGTGGTCTTTAGAGATATGCCTCTAGTCTCCAAGACAGGGCACAATACTATGCTAAATGGAACTAAAATGTAAAGCAAATATCAACACAGGCTGCAAATGTGTACAGTTGACAGGTGTGTACCCCCACACCCATATTTCCATAGAAATACAATAGCATGTATGTTTGCAGGGAAATAGCAGCAGAGCACACATTGCCAGGGCTCCCCCATCAACATGATAATTTGTTGCATGTCCACAATATGCAGGGGTCAATGACCTATGTATATGTGTGGTTAATACTGTCAAGATGTGGCCAGCACTAACTCCTGGCTGTTGTATTGTAGTAGCCTAGGTACAGTGCTGCCTATGACAAGGACATGTTCCAAGAACTGCAGTGCCAAGTATTCTGTATGTCAGCTACAGCTATAGTAGGATTTTTACACACTGTCCAGATGTCAATATCTGTTAATGCAGGAAAGCTGTATAGGTCATGGTCAGGGGGCCACACTTATGGACAGTACACAGCTTGAAGTAACCTACACAATGCCTACCATACCTCTCAACTCTACAGACCTATTGCAGAATGTCCAGAGGTTTGCAACATAATTGTGGTCTGTATAACATGAAATAGTGGTTGTCTGGCAATACACTGGAAAATCACGCAAGACTAAAGTCAGAAAATAATGACAGGTTGTACTGTTAGACTTCATAACCTATAGAAACATGCATGCTAATGCAAAACCTGTTATTGAATCACCTCTCTAGTCTTGTAAGGCCAATACTTAAAAATGGTCCCTATATTTAGGCCTCTGCCCCCCAATTACGTATGGCTTTGTGCAGATGTGTGGCTCTCAGAAGTTCAGAGGTATGATGCCTAGTAGGACAGCAGGTAGCTGAAGGTCAGTGTACTGCTACTGTATAAAAGGTGGCCACCTTTCTGTGTCAGCACTGGCAACATGTCTCTGGCCAACAGCCATACCTCTGGAATGACACAGGTTGTCACAGAAGGAGCACAAGTATGCCTTGTATATCTGTTCTGCATGCCCTAACATTGCAGTTGCCTGCCAACTATTTGCAAAACAAGAATGTGTTATGTCAAAACAGCAATGGCAGACAGTGGGGAAGCAGATGTCAAACCCATAAGAGCAAACAAGCAATTACCACACCAGTCTCCCAACTGTCTGTTTGGCAGAAAATTATTAACACCCTGTCCCCATGTGTGAGCCTTTGTCTGACTGGCATATTTGGGACTGTCCAGATGTCAGTCTGTGATGGTATGACAGCTAGGCCCACATGCAACCTCATAATAACATATAACAACACAAACCATCTAAGGACTGCAGCAAATGGAGTGGTGCAATGATGGACAACCTACTAAATAGGTACACTCAGAGGTGTGAAGTCCACAAACCTGTATGCGATGCAACAGCATGTAACCTGGCCACATCAGATTTACAAATACATAACATTAGCCAGTGTGGCCAAAGCTTGTGAGTGGACTCCAGAAGGACAAAGAGACACACATAAGGGGAAGGGGTACCACTGGCCAGACAAATGGAGAATGTGCACACCAGAACAAATTGTGCAGTAACATAGGTGTCATGCATTGTAAGGAGTCAGTAAACATCACCTGCAAATACACAACACACACTCATGTAAGTGGAGGTCTGCAAAACGAAACAAAACTCAAACAATGGACACCTCAGAGGCAAAACCACATGAGAACTCCACAAACCCACACACCACAGACCATGTAGACTCCACACACCAGGGTCTTGCAAACACTAAGGCCTTACCCAAAATCCCAAACACCTACCCTACACAGATAGGCTAACAGCACTGCCTTTCTACCCTGTTCCATACAGACTCTGATGAGGTGACCCCTGTCTGGCATACCAAGCAATCCAGACCCTGCCTTGATGGGACTGTTGCACATCTGGAACTAAAGGCCCACTCCATCAACCTGTAATCACAGCATCAGCCTGGGTTGTGATATCAGTACAGCTTGTCAGTGTGACAGATATGTGTACCACACACTCACCAGTTTGTGGAATAAACTCCCTGTCAACAGCAAGACAAGTGCCTTAATACCCCTAGTGATGTGTTCTTTGTATAACTGCAAGGGAAACACAAAGTGCAGGCCTGTGATCCCACCTGTCACCCTGTTGGACAAGGGCTCTGTGTGCTGACATGTTGTAACATGGGATGCACTCTTGTCTGCATGGGCTCCAAGGGCTTCAAGGCCAATACCCTACTAACATCATGGAAACCGTTCAACCTATAAACAACTGTCTGCATTGGTTCACAACATTACTTTGTACTGCTCTGCCACTGACATACCTGGAAGCCACAGTGCTATGTGGAATATACTACACATATAATGGACATTTCTGCACAGTAGAATGCACTCTGTACCCACACCCATACCTCCCAACCTCTGTTAGCAAGACATCATGGGTCATAAATATAAGTGGGGCAAAGGTACAATGATAGGCACATGTTGTACATATTGCCCTTACATACTGAGAAAGTTGGTAGGATAATGGGCTCTGCATTAGCAGTAATTGTCTGATGGTTATGAAATTTGAAAAACTAATGTCTGTCATGTTTAACGCCACTCCTCAATTATATGCAACTAACTTGCATACAAACACAAGTTTATGTAGACTGGATGAAACTTCTAGACAAACACCTGGACAATCTGGCAAAACATTTACAGTTGAAAGGTATGGCCACACCAGGATATGATGTTTCAGATAAGAAGAATACCACATAAGCAGGAGATCCCCAGCCAGTATATCACCAATATATAGATATAGCTTTATCAGTCAACTGGCTGTAGCCACACCTCTCAACTATCAGTTTTGGGCAAGAATGTGTATAGTTGGGCTCATAATATTGGTCTGTGCATCATACATCTTGTATTCCTGTGGTAAAGCAGTGTGATGATCTGAGGATGTCTTTCACTAGGTAATGACACAATACATTGCAGTGTTAGACTTCAGATATATCAGAAAATGTCTGCTAAAATAAACCCAGTACCTGTAGGAAAGTCCCGTTTACTTTTGAGAGGTATGGCTGTAGCACAAAAAACCCTAGACTGGAGTACACCTATCTCTAGGATGGACTCCCACTCTCACCATAGAAGGTCACACTGAGCATGCTCCTACACTTAGAGAATCACAGGCCATGTTGGAACCCACATCAGACTATATAACTGTGTTGCGCATATATGTCATTGCATACAGACAGCTATGTCCACTTTAACTGTCCCTACACACACCCATCAGACAGGATTACCCTCAGCAAGCTGTAGGTGACCCATGTGTGATTTATCTGCATCTGTTGCATGTGATACACAGACATATATATGGACAACAGATAATATATGTCAAGCATACCCACACATAGAAGTGGGGAAAAGAGAAACAGACAGTGATAGAGAGAGATACATAGGGACACACACACAGAGTGAGTAACACACATGGATACCCTAAATGGCATAGAATGATGTCCTCATAACCAGTCACACATGCCAGCATGAAGGTGCGCTCCATTGTGTAATAATGCTGAGGTGGGGATTATGATATCACATCACCCTGTTTGTGTGTGTGTGTGTGTGTGTGTGTGTGTGTGTGTGTGTGTGTGTGTGTGTGTGTGTGTGTGTGTGTGTGTGTGTGTGTGTGTGTCTGTGTGTCTGTGTGTGTGTGTGTGTCTGTGTGTCTGTGTGTCTGTGTATCTGTGTGTCTGTTGGTTTAAGTATTAAGAGGCCTTTCCCACCTAGGACACTTCCCATTGCCCTACTTTACAAGATCTGCTGATGTCATTCACCTTAGAAGTACCTTTGGACTTATCTCCCTCCTATAAGTTCTGTGGCATGTAGGATAACTGTGTAATACTATACTACAAATAACTAGATAGGTAGTGGATATAATCTCAGTCCTGCTGTTTGTGTATGTCTGTGTGTGTGTGTGTGTGTGTGTGTGTGTGTGTGTGTGTGTGTGTGTGTGTGTGTGTGTGTGTGTGTGTGTGTGTGTGTGTGTGTGTGTGTGTGTGTGTGTGTGTGTGTGTGTGTGTGTGTGTGTGTGTGTAGGAATAAGAGGTTTAGGCCTTTCCCATCCAGGGCACTTCCCATTGCCCTACTTTACAAGATCTGCTGATGTCATTCACCTTAGAAGTACCTTTGCACTGGTCTCCTTCCTATAAGTTCTGTGGTGCATGTGATAACTGCGTAACACTATATTACAAATAACTAGATAGGCAGTGGTTTTAATCTTAGTCCCACCATGTGTGTGGGTAGGCATAAGAGGTTCAGGCCTTTCCCACCAAGGGACACTTCCCATTGCCCTACTTTACAAGATCTGTTGATAGCATTCACTTTAGAAGTACCTATGGACTGGTCTTCATCCTATAAGTTCTGTGGTCCATGCGATAACTGCATAACATTATATTACAAATAACTTGATAGGTAGTGATTTTAATCTTAGTCCTGCCATGTGTGTGTGTAGGCATAAGTGTTTTAGGCCTTTCAGAATCAGGAGACTTCCCATTGCCCTACTTTACAAGATCTGCTGTTGTCATTCACCTTAGAATTACCTTTGGACTGGTCTCCATCCTATAAGTTTTGTGGCATGTACAATAACTGTGTAACACTGTAGTACAAATAGCTAGGTAGGTAGTGGTTCTAATCTCAGTTCTGCCATGTGTGTGCTCCTTTCCCACCCAGGACACTTCCCATTACCCTACTTTACAAGATCTGCTGATGTATATCACCTTAGAAGTACCTTTGGATTGGTCTCCATCCTATAAGTTCTGAAGCCCATGTGATAATTGAGTAACACTATAGTACAAATAACTAGATATGCAGGGGTTCTACTCTCAGTACTGGTAAGTGTGTGCATGTTTGTAGGATAAAGTGTTATGCAGGCCTTCCCATCTATAACATGACCCAGTGCCTTACTTTACAATTGATGTTAATGCCATTCACCTGAAAAGTACTGCTGGACAACCCTCAGCCCTATAAGCTCTATGGCACATGTAATAACAATGTAACAGTAGAGTACAAATAACTAGATAGGTAGAAGTTCTAATCTCATTCCTGGTAAATGTAAGTGTGTGTGCATGTTTGTAGGTGTGTATATATGTAGGATACAGTATTTTGAGGCCTTCCTCTCCCAGTACACTTCCTCATTGCCATACTTTACAATGGATGGTGATGTTATACAAGAAGTACCTTGGGACACTCTTCAATTCTATAATCTTTGTGGCATGTGCAAACTCTGCATAACACTGTACTGTCAATAACTAGATAGGTAGGGGCTCTAAACTCAATACTGGCAACTCTGTGTGTGTGTGTGTGTGTGTGTGTGTGTGTGTGTGTGTGTGTGTGTGTGTGTGTGTGTGTGTGTGTGTGTGTGTGTGTGTGTGTGTGTGTGTGTGTGTGTGTGTGTGTGTGTGTGTGTGTGTGTGTGTGCTAACAGTATTCTGTGTGTGTTTGGCTGAGGCCATATCCTCTGCAGGTGTGGGTTTTACCATTTGGAGGTGTGTTCTACCCAGTACACTTCCCACTGTCCTCTTCACAATGGCTGCTGATGTCATCCACCATCATACCTCTTCACTATCCATGATTTTCTGAGATGTCCCTGATTTTGGCTCAAAGTTTAGCTCTGTCCCTCTTAATCCCTCTAAACATTGGTGACTTTTGGAGAAAATGTGGCAAATTACACTTACTAAATAATGAAAATAATTAGAGCTATAGAATTCTTTTACTTCATGAAATGACTATTAAGTCACATTATCATAACCTCACAATGTCTTAAGCTAATAGCACTGACATTTTAAAATTATGTTCTGATTTGTCCCTGAATCTGTGGAAACTTGTCCCTATTGGTTGGAAGCTATGTCCACCATCAAAGTACCTGTATACACTTCTCAGCCCTCTAAGCCATGTGGCATGTGCAATAACTGTGTAATACTACAGTACAATTAATTAGATAGGCAGCGCTCCTAATCTCAGTTCTGGAAAATGTGTGTGTATGTATAAGTGTGTTTGTAAGTGTGTATATTTGTAGGATACAGTATTTTGAGGCCTTACCATCCAAGTACACTGCCCATTGCCATACTTTACAAGAGCTGGTGATGTTAATCACCTTAGAAGAACATTGGGACATTCCTCAACCCTATAAGCTCTGCGATGTATGCAATAACTACATAACACTGTACTATCAATAACTAGATAAGTAGGGGTTCTAAACTCAATACTGGCAATTGTGATACTGTGTGTGTGTGTGTGTGTGTGTGTGTGTGTGTGTGTGTGTGTGTGTGTGTGTGTATGTGTATGTGTGTGTGTGAGCAGTATTTTGTGTGTGTGTGTGTGTGTGTGTGTGTGTATGTGTGTGTGTGTGTGTGTGAGTGTGTGAGTGTGTGTGTGTGTGTGTGTGTGTGTGTGTGTGTGTGTGTGTGTGTGTGTGTGTGTGTGTGTGTGTGTGTGTGTGTGTGGTTGGCTGAGGCCACATCCCTTGAGGGTATGGCTTTTATCATTTTGAGGTGTGTTCCACCCAGTACACTTCCCACTGTCATCTTTAAAATGGCTGCTGATGTCATCCACCATAGAAGTACCTTTATACACTTTTCAGTGCTCTAATCTCTGTGGTACATACCATAACTGTGTAATACTACAGTGCAATTAACAAGATAGGTAGGGGTTATGGCAAATGTGTCTGTATGTATAAGTGTGTTTTAAGTGTGTACATTTGTAGCATACAGTATTTTGAGGCCTTACCCTCCCAGTACATTGCCCATTACCATACTTTACAAGAGCTGGTGATGTTAATTGCCTTAGAAGAACCTTGGAAAACTCTTCAACCCTATAAGCTCCATGGCACTAGTGATAACTGCATAACACTGTAGTACCAATAACTAGATAGGTAGGGGTTCTAAACTCAGTACTGGCAACTGTGATATTGTGCATGTGTGTGTGTGTGTGTGTGTGTGTGTGTGTGTGTGTGTGTGTGTGTGTGTCTAAGAAGCATATTCCCTGTCACTGTTGTGTGTTTTGGTTATAACATTTTAAACTATGTTGACTCCCTCACCATGGCATTAATTTGCAGAGCCAGTTAATAGCATCTGCTGTACATACAACATGTCAAACTGTACAGGCCATATCAGCCATCTGTACATATGTGTATGGAATATCCAAATGTTTGCAAACAATATTTTGTCTGTGACCCTTAACAATAGGCATTTATGAGACACATTACTAAACTGTCATAGTCACTGTAGTGACAGACATGGCAGCAGCAGACCTTGTACCTGTCTGAAATATAATGCTGACAGACAGTCTGTTACTCTATCACTGTATCACATCACCTTGCAGCGGTCTAAAGACATACATCAGGTGAATGCTATTTGTGAAGCTGGGGCAAACAGCAAACATTAGGCACACCCATCACATATTGCAGTGTCACACATGGGTAATGGATAGTGGAACAGGTCATGCAATTGAATGCACCTTCCAAAGGGAATGTGTTGTTACATGACAATAGCTGTCATTAATGTCCAATGTCAGTCTGTCATGATTTTTACCAGAGGTTGTCCAGAAAACCACATCTTCATGACCTATGTGAAGAGATCATGTGTTAGAGATAAGGACAGTCTGCACACATATGGAGAGGTCAGAGGTATGGCCACCATCTTTACCCATACCATCCAAGCTGTTGAAGCAAGGAATGTTCAAAAAGCCATATATAATGGGATGACAAGGGACACATAATAGGGACACCTGCCAAATATAGTTCCTACAAACATATAACAGTGGTAGCATGACAGGGATTGCATTAGCATAGATGGTCTGAAGGGTATGAAATGTGCAACTCATAATGTCTGCCATTATGTTATGACTACAGGCCACAATGGTTTGGCAACAATTTGCTAGACAGACACAGATGAATGAGAAAATGGACTACTGATATGTGGCATGCATGAGGAAAGTCTGTGTAAACTGTACAGTTGAGAGGTATGTCTGAACCATCCTGCAGGTTGCAGCCCCAGATCTGTGGGACAAGAAACATGTCATAAAGTTCTGTACTGATTGCATAGAGAAGTGATTGCACATCAGAAGAACATTAATGTCATGGGAACTACTGTAAGTGAAAGTAATGTCACACAAAAAAGGTGTCATACTAGCAAACCATAGGACATCCTGTTGCACTTGCCATGGGCATGCTATGTGCTGTCAACTTTCACATTACTACAACTTGTGTCCCACACCCCACAATTGATAATGTCACACAGACATTGCATGTTGCCTAGGTGTATGTAATATGTAGACATGAGAAGGCTCTGTGACTACTGTATGCCCACAAGTTAGGTGAATTTGTTGGGGTTAAAGTCACGGTTAGGCTTGTGAGGGACCTAATGCCAGTACACCGGTAAACTCCTCTGTATGTATGACCCTGTGGTACTACAAACACTGAAGTGACATGTATGAAAGCTAGCTGTTTGTGACAAAGGGTATGTATGCAAGATCACACTGTCTGCCAACAGCGTCCCTCACACACTGTTGCATACATACACACCCGGTAAATATGTACATATACAGCTATACCTGGGCTATGACACGGACAATGTGTTTCAGCTCTGCCATACCCCTCGTTGGCAATGTCTGCTGGGCCACACCCTGCAGACACACAGACACCTTGAACCCAAACAGAATATAACATGTGAGACTACATTCAGTTAGCAATACTAACACCAATAATGCATCATGGCTGAAAAGGTACATATACTCTGAAATGTACCCATTACAAATGCCAGCAGACAGCAACTTATACAGTATTACATAGCTACACTGTACTATATTCACCCTGTGTATCAGACCCATATTAGCATGTTCCTGCATCAATGGTATGGATGACACAGATGTGACACAGGTATTCTCATATGTACAGGGTGTTGTGTGGGTTTGCTAGAGGCCTACACTGGTCCATATGGTTACCATAATGTGTGCGTGTGTTTGGAGAGGCATTCTTAACATGGGCTGTGCAGAGATGCTGTGTGTATCATGTGGTGACATGCTTGTGATTGAGATGAGTGTGCATTTGTATGCTCGCAGTCATACCATGTGGCTGCCCTACACAGGAGAATGTTGGACAGCTGTGGACTGTACATACCAGGGTGTACAGTTCACCATGTCTGGCCATGGACACAGGAACTGGTTCTGCCATGGGTCTCAGTGGCACCTCCAGGCCCAAGGCCAGATGCAGTACTACTCTCCAATGGTGACTGCTGTCTACTGGATCCGTGTCCCTGATGGGACTGGAAAGGGCCATGTGCCCATGGCCTTCTCCAATGTGGTGTGGACAGCACCCTCCCTTTGGTACTGCTGCTGGTACTGCCATTATAGGAGTGTAATCATTCACAGCCTCATGGACCCTCAGCTGATGTTGGTGCTGGCTTACATTCACATGGCTGATGTCCATCCGCCACCACATGGTCCAGCACAGACATTCCATGATCGAGGATTGCCAATGCCTCAACCAACCATCTATCCATGACCCCAGCGTAGCAACGGTTGGCCTCAGCATGGTCATAGAGGTCGTCACGCATGGCAGGAAGAGTTGCATCCAACACCCTGAGTATTTGTCTGTTGTGTTCATTACGTGCCTGTGCCTCCATGATGGTCCAAAACATGCATCTGGCAACACCTGCTTTGGCACTTGTGACAGGGCTTGATGGGCAGAAGTCCTCCTTTGAGCACCCCTGTCCATCTGAATGTGTGGGACCCCTGTTGTTCCCTAGCTATGGCTAGTGTCTACACTCACACTTGTCATAGTCACCACACCAGCATGTTGCATGACACCACCCAACAAGTTTCCATTATCTGTGGCCACTGGGGACTGGTTATGTATGGGCATTGTAACTGTGTGCAGGGACACATTAGTCTGCAGTGGTATGCCAAGCGATGGCACGGATTCCGTCCCTGACATCTCCACCTGGGCCTTGCTTTGGCCATCATCATTGTCAGAGTCCACAGAGACACTGACAGCAGGTTCTGGGCTGGAGGGACCCTGACCCCCATGTCCACCTGTGAGGGTAAGAAAACATATGTGAATTACTACCTACACTATCAGGTTTCCTGGGACACACATGCACGTGTGCACACACACACACACACACACACACACACACACACACACACACACACACACACACACACATATACAAGTGAGGTGGCACAAAAGCATTACACAGACCTCACATTATTTGAATGGTGCCATGCACAACACACAGTCAGACCACAAAATACACACTGTGCACAGGCCCTCAACATCATGCAGTCCATCCATTTCCACTTAATGCTAGTACTAATATATACCTCTGGGATACGTGAGTAGTGTTAGTAGGTGATGGCCCTTCACCTAGCACACACTGCACCCATGGACACATTATTGCTAGTCACCAGTATAGCACAGTGGCAACTCCTACAGACCATACCTCTCAACTGTACATATTTCCACAGACTGACCAGAGGTTTGGCTACTATGTCTGATCTGTACCTCATAGAAGCCATGTTATTCTGACAAAGTACTGGGATGATCGTAGGTTTGATGTCCTAAGTAATGACATACATTTGAGTTCCAGACTCCAAATCCTTGAGTGATTGTATGTTAGACCAATTCCTGTTACCTCAATAACCTTCTAAGCTTGCAACAGTAATATTTAGAAGATGTCCACATGGTTTTGGACTTTGAACCCCCCCCCCCATTATGTCAGTCCTTGTCTACATTCCTTGCACTGACAGGATGAGAGCTCAGCTACAGAACTGTTACATCTCCTGCAAATAGGTCATAGTGATGACCACTGTGATGCAATGCAGTGAACTCCACCACAAGTGAATGTGCACATATCCCAATATGGCTAAGAGTGACAGTTGTGTGCATGGTAACATGCATGCCCTTAACATGCCTAGTGTATTGGTGAAGCATGACATGACATCTCCATACACACCAGCTGCAGCCCGCTCTTCTACATCCAGACCAGAGGGACCTATGTAGTTGTGGGAGAGAGGTATTGTTAGTAGAATCACACATGGTATTGGTACAGGATGAATTCTGCATTCCTGCACCTGTACAAAACCAGCTCTGATACTACATGGTTTGCTTACATTCACCATAGATTTGCACTTCTGTGCATTACAAAACCCCACCCACAAATGCAGTATGACCTGACATAGGCGTCTACATACTCTATGGATGGCATTCTGGCCATTACATTGCATAATATATGTCCACTGGGGCCTTACCTGAATTCTCCTCACCTGCTGTCTGGTTGCCACCCACCTCCACAATGTCTGTGTGTTGTTCCAGTTGTCATGTGGTGGCTGGCCCAAGGTAGGCAAGGAGCTCCTCATCAGGTGTCAGTGAGGCCCTGCATAGCAGGAATCCCACATGTGGCTGAATGGTCCCTGGCCATGACAGTAGTCCTTCGCCGGGCATGTTTAATGAGGTCAGTCGCCCTGTGTCTGACTTGGTCATAGATGTAATTATGATGTCCAATGCTCTTCACCCTGGTTACCAGGTCTTTCCACAGGGCAGTCCACTCCCGCAACTGCTGTCTGCTATGGCCAAATATCACCCCATAGTGCTGGATTATCGCATCGATGATGGCTGTGTTCTCGGCCTCCATGTATACAGGGTTCCTGCTGTGATGTATTCCACCTGGAAAACATAAACAGGGGAACACATCACAGGACCTCATACATCAATCAACATTATTCACAAAACCTGCACATTTATTTATTTATGTATTTATTTATTTCCAGTTTCATTACCAGGAAAGTCCACTGGGCCCAGAGAAACCATTTTCAGTGGAGGCCCGGGGAGAAAACCTGCATAGTACAGGTTACAGAGGAGATAACAGTCAAGTAAAATAAAAGTTATAAGCACATATACAAATATATATTGAATTCAATACAAGGCATGAACAGTTTTGCCCATAGCAACACTATCCTATGGATTATAAAATACAGATTCACTTTAATGAAATTATTCACACAGTCCAGTCAAAGGCTATTTACAATGTATACATGATGCAAGAGATCATATGGGATTTAGCTGTGGAAGGATATAGCAAGCTATAAGGAGCTTTGGAACACAGGAGGATAACCTCCCAAGGGCTTTTACTTATAAGAGATCTAGGTAGGGAGAATGCAGTTACATTTCCATTTAGAAGAGAGGTGGGAGTGAAGCTGAGTTTTGAAGTTGTCTTTGTTTGACATTGTCCTTAGAGTGGACAAGAGAGCATTCCATTTTTTACCTAGGGAGAAGGAGAGGAGAAGTTGTCCAGCAGGACGTTTAGGTTTGTGGACCGTAATTAAATTTTAATGTTCAGATCTGAGAGTTCTATTTGGGGTATAAGGGGGAAGGATGTTTGTCAGTGCGGGGCATTTGGCATCAGCATTGCTTAGCACTAACCACCAGTTAGAACCACATCATACCCCTGTCATCTAGCAGCACAGTATAAGCTTGCATTGCACTCCTGGTCCTGATGTGTCATGTTCCCCCATTAAGTGGTGTAATCTTCCATCCTTCATTCACATTTGTGTAGAGGGATGACAGTGGCCATCTTCCATGTAGATGGGTTGTTGCTGGTGCTCAGGCTTCGTGTGACTTCAGTGTGTAATGGAGTTGAGAGCACATGCCTGAGTTCATGTAGGATGCAGACAGGAATGTCATCAGGTCCCATGGAGCCTTAGCTTTGTTGCCTTTGACTAGGCATTATGGACCTGCTCCCTGATGATGGGGGAGGGATACTGTTGCTGTGCATATTCTCCTATACTGATGGGTGGAAAGGTGGGTGATGTTTCCACTCAACCTGTCTGCAGTGGGTAGCCTATAGCTATGGCATGTGTGTGTATGTGGTCCGACTGA
>NC_056729.1:811139275-811226775 GCF_019279795.1 Protopterus annectens
GAATACATAGTAACACAACCTTTTTTTCTAGCAATTTTCTATTGTTTATAAGATGAATATTTTAAATTTGTCCCTATTTTTGGGACTGTATTCCCCCATTATTGGCTTCGTCCAGGTTTTTGTGCTAAGGTTGATCGCTATGGCAAGAACTGAATTCACTGAATATGTTTGAGGGCTGTATTCCCTCATTACTGGGTTTGTCCAGGTGTTTTGTACTAAGAGGTTGACAGCTATGGTGAGAACTGAATTCACAAAATGATAGCCATTTAAGTTTCAGTCTTCCTCTCTTTTACAAAGCAGGTGATGTGGTGTAGTGGTATGTTACTCTGACTGTTTTGCTCAGGGACTTTGGCAGTAAAATGTATGGTGGTAACACAACATTTTATTCTAGCAACTTTCCAAGATTATACAAGCAATGTTTAATGTGTCCCTGGTTTTTGGGCTTTTGACCCCCCCCCCCCCAATACATTTTGGCTTTTTCCAATTTTCTTGTGCTGTGAAGTTGAGATGCAGTTGAGTATTGAGTAGATTTTACAAGGAGCTGAGAGCTGCAGGGGAACAGAAGTTTAGTGCATTGCCTTGTTAATACTATAGCACAACAGGTTGTATACTTGCTTTTGATGCAGAAGGCTGTGGGTTCTACTCCCACAAGGGGTGGATGCTGCCGTACTGAGAATGTTCTCCTTGGTGAAGATACTAACTATGAGTCTGTTATCAGTTTGCCATCCATTTCCTCTTGCAATATTGTTACTAGCTTATCATATTTTAATGTAATATAGGCAATTTATTCCTGAGGGGCAACAGACACTTTATTTTTCGATGAAACCATGAAATATAAAGGTGATTGCTAGCAGCAACCTCTTCATTAGTTACAGATTTCTTTAATGTGGAATTATTTAGATGACTTTTACTTCAGAGATTGTGCATATTTACTGATAATGGACTGTAGAATTGTGCATATTTACTGATAAAGGTGGACTGTAGAATTGTGCATATTTACTGATAATGGTGGACTGTAGAATTGTGCATATTTACTAATAATGGTGGACTGTAGAATTGTGTATATTTACTAATAATGGTGGACTGTGGAAGTCTGAGTAGACTTTTTTATGATAAATGTTCTCAACTGGGCAGTTTTGCCATTATGGGTGCATACGTTTTGTTTCATTGCTTACTGGAAAAATGTTCAAAACAAATTTAAAACACCCTCTAACAACTGTACTGTATTGTACAAGGAATATAATTTTAGTACAACGAGGAAGGTGTATCAAAGAGCACACGTATGTTTCATATGCGAGGGGCCTATGATTTGAAACAGCCCAAAATTAATCTTTGTCTGCCACTGGCAAAATGTATTTTCTTTGAATGTGGGTTTCAATGCTGTTTCAATGAATGTGAGTTTCAAGGGCAGAGAAGTTTTAATGCTAAGTTTTCATTGTGAGACTGCATTGCTTTGTTTAGCAGATGACTTAGTGTTTGTGCTGTAAAATACAAAATAAAACTTT
The DNA here is from genome assembly GCF_019279795.1 of Protopterus annectens. NCBI lineage: Eukaryota > Metazoa > Chordata > Ceratodontiformes > Protopteridae > Protopterus > Protopterus annectens. Next base: position 811,140,781 of record NC_056729.1, read on the forward strand.
CAAATGAAGTCCAACTCATCATAGAAGTAAAGCAGTATGCACATTAGTGTTTATGGTAAATGGAGTGAAATAGCCAAGTAATGGTTCATTGGAAAGGCTGCAGAGGCTCCATTCAACCATGATTTTGTCAGGGCCAGGGGGGAAGAGCAGCAAACTCAGACAGGCCCAGCTGAACTATACCTCCCAACTGTCCAGATTTTCAAAGAATGGATAGATTTTTGCTTCTTATTTTTGGTTTGTTCTTCATAAAACTACTAGTTTTCTGGCAAATCATTTAGGAATTAAGTCACTAAATAATGATACACTGAGTTTCAGACTTCATAACCTTCAGAAAAACGTATGTTAAAGTAAGAGCTGTTCTATCAACTGTCTCAATTTATACAAGAGCAATTTTTAGTACTGTTTATATGTGCCCCCAATATATTTGGCCTTGTTCAGATTTACTGCATTAACAGGTTGAGAGGTACATGCAAATAAATTGCTTTATAGAATTAGGCATAGCCAACCTCTCAACTGTCCCCGATTTTTGGCTCAAAATGTTGCTCTTCCCCCTAATAATCCCTCCGCAAAATAGCAATTTTGGAAGAAAACATGGAGGGTTTACAATTAAGAAATAACTGTAATAATCAAAGTTATAGATTACTTAGTTGAAATGCATGTAGATTCTTTTATTTTGTATGCTGCTCAAGGTAGCAGTACTAATATTAAAGTGTCCCTTCCTTGGCAGGTTCCCAGCTGTATTGTGTGTCTATTTTATATTTTTGCATCACATTTTTGGTCCATTTTTCATAAAATTGTGTGTTTTGGCAAATTAGTGACAAATCACTAAAGACTGAAGTTAGAAAATGGCAGACATTTGAGTTTCAGATTTTATACCCTTCAGAAAATTCATACTAATGCAAGACCTGTTCTATTATCTTTCTAAGTTTATTAGAGCAGTATTTAAAAATTGGCCTTATTTTTGGGCCTTTGCCCCACTTCTGTGTATGGCTTTGTCCAGATTTCTTGCTCTTGAGGTTGAGAGGTATGACAAATGTGTCAGGGCCATCACAGTCAGCCAGAGACATTTCAAATTGTGACGTACTTGTTGCACCCCACTCCCACATGTAGTGACTCTGGATGTGTCCAAGCAAGGCAAGGAGTAGTTGTGTCTACCTTGGATGGGGAGGACACACTGCATAAGTACTACAGTGGCTTTTCATCTGTCCTTGATTTTGCAGAATGGTCTGGTTTCGGTCATATTTTTGTACTGTTGATTTATGCTTATTACTCAGATTTATGCTTATTACTCAAAGTGCCTGTTGCTCTGTGTTTAAGTAGCAATGCTTTAATGACCATAAGGTAAGCTTGTCTGAGATCGTAAGATGCAAGTAAGCTTTAATAAGCATACTGTTAAAGAATTGCCAACATTGAAAGCCTTTCTGTTGTTGCCATGCAGAGAATACTTGACTAGATAATGTATAAGCCTTGGGTATTAAAGGACAGGATTCCATTATTTTAAAAAGCTCATTACACTTGTTGGAGACTTTCAGTCATCTCTACAGACTTTACCCGTAAACTAAACAGAATGCCAATCATGTGTGGTCCATAACCTGTACAGTAATCCTTTAAGCAATGTATCTTGAGCTTGTTTCTTGTTTGCTTTTCATTTTTTACTTTGATCATGTTTTCCCCATGAAACAAGTTGTCAGGCAGCAGGTCTTTTTGGATAAGAAACATTTTTACAAGTGGGGGCATCACAGAGATTTCTACTTTCAGCATGTTACTTGGTACTTTAATAAAGCTGAATATATTATAATTAGAACTACAGTGCAAGGAGAAGTGGTTTGAGTTGAGTGCTTCTGGTTTTTCTTATACTTGATTTTGACTGGCATTCCAGTAATGTATTTAAAAAGTAATTTATTTTTTCATGCCTCACAACCTTTTGTTTCCATCTAGATATTAAGTAAGCTGTCATGCAGCCAATGCATTGAAATATTTTTATTCTTCTACACTTATTTTTGTCTTGATTGGACTTTCATAATGATGGTTTGCCACCCAGGGCAGCGTATTTAATTAAAGTTAGTTTTTGTGGTTTTGTGCATAGCTCCTCCCCTTTCTAGTTGACCACACCCCTTCCCCTTGACCCCACCCATTCAGCTGTCTCCTGCAGCCCCCCTGTGATTTGAAGTCACCAGCCGCCACTGCTTCTAGTTAAATAAATAACCTGCTAATGCTCACGACCAGCCAGTATCACATCACGTTCTGTTTCTGTCTCTAGCCTCTGAATAATTTGAAAGGGACAGAAAGATGCACAGGAGCAGAACAGAACTCCTTAGAAGGCTCTGGGTTGAATATACATGCTGCTCTGAAAGCTGTAGCCATTAAAATAGTTCTGTATAACTCATGCTGCAGCACCACATCTGTCAGTACTGTCATACATTAATGGAATTACTATTACTGTACAAGGGTAGAATTGTGCTTCTGCATGCTACCCCCTATATAGGTGGGCAAGTGGCTCATCATGTTAAGCTTATGTAAACTGAGATTGTTAGGATGGCTGCAGGTTCACTCCTCAGCCCAGAAAAAAATGTCAGTTCAACTCCAACCCCCTGAGAAAAATGTAACTTTTTGTCATGGAATATATGTGTCATCCCAGTGACATCAGTGCACCAATATAAGATCTATATATATATATATATATATATATATATATATATATATATATATATATATATATATGTTAGTTGGAGGGGCACTTTGCAATATACAGTGTATGAATGTGTCCCTTGTCTGTCACCTGTGCTTGAAATTTGCATTGTGTGATCAGCATATTTCTCATTTGTATGTACAGCAGTATTACTGCACAATCTGAAATAGCATCACTGGCCATAGACACAGATGTGCAATCCTGATAAATAGCTACTGCGTTTAGTATGCTGTTATGTTCAGCTGCATGTGAGAATGTTTTTTGTTTTAGACCCCACCAAATATAATAGATAAACAAGTTGATGATTTACCTATGTAAGTCCTGCTACTAAAAGATTATTTTCCTTCATTGTTAAGAATGCAATTACATTGTTTTTGTATGTTTCATTCTCCACTCTGTTCATAACTATCCTCTCTCTTTCATATATTATTTTCTGTCCATCTCTGTTAATATTATATGCATCAGCAAAACCACCTGCACTGACCACACTGGTATGGCTTGTCTCCCAGCCACAGATGACAGATTAACATCACTGCCACGACCACCATGAGAGGCACCCATCACATCTTGGTCCCATCCTGTCCCAGCTGCCTCCATACCTCCTGCCCAACCTGCACCATTTGAGTCAGGTAGCCCTGTACCATAGCATGGTGATATCCAACAGTAGCATTGCAAATGAATGAGATACAACTCTCACCTATCAGAATCTGGCAGAACTTGTGGGTGAAACTCCTTGATGTTTATCTTTCTTCTTCACTCAGCTTCATCCTGCCCAATGCTTATTTCCTAGCCTTGCATTGCACTCTTTGCTTGCTGCTCTTTTTCTTTCATGCCCTATACCATTTCAATTCTTTATACTTATCAAAATTCATTAGTACACCACACACATCCCAAAATGGAATTAAAAACAAACAAGATCATCTTTCTGTAGTTTTGCATTGTGTGACAGGTTTCAGAGAGCAACATCAGTGTTCATACATAAACCAAGAGAAATGCAATTTCTCATCTAATGGTAAAACGAAGAAAGATCATTATCATACGTTTATGCCTTTCCATGCAAATATAAAATAAGGTAAACATAATACATATACGTTACAGCTTCCCTGGCTCAGTGTACTCATGCAGTGATGTGTACATTGCCAGTACACTGGGTGAGGGTTTAATGCCTTGATTGTTGTATTTTGTTTTACAATGTTCAGTTTTCAGTCATCAACACTGTTCTAACATTTCTTTGAATGTTTGCTTTCTGATAACTTCACGATAAGTTCTTCTTTACATTCACTTACTAATGCAGTGGTCTACAGAATACTAATGAAAAAAACAAGGATTCAGATCCATTGCAGTTTGCTTGAATGTGTCGCAAAAAATTATAATTAGTGCTAATTAATTATTATGCAAATATAAAATAAGATAAACAAAATATGTGTATACACCAGCTTGTTTGTCTGCAAAATAATTACTTACTATGGAAATATAAAATAAGATAAACACAATACCTACATGTAACAATTTCTCTGGCTCTCTGTATTCATGTAGTGCACTGGAGGGGAGGGTTTAAGTCTCCTGCTTGTTGCATGTTTGTTTTACAATGTTCAGCTTTCAGTATTCAAGATTCTCTTAGAATTTTCTTGAAATGTGTGCCCTTTAACAACTTTGATATACATTCTTCGGTAGCTTCACTTCTTAATGCAGTGGTCTACAGATTATTTGTTGGAAAGGCATGGAGTTAAATCCATTAAGGTCAAAGTTATATAAGTCTATAAAAATCTGCATCACTCTAATCCCATAACAAGTAAATATGAAATAAGGTTGATACTGTATGTGAATGTATAATTTCCCTCCCTGTCTCTCTGTACTCATGCATTGATATGTACATTGTCAAAACATTGTAAGGAGAGTTTTGATCCCCTAATTATTTTATGTTGTTTTAAAATGTTCAGTTTTTGGTCTAAAACACTGTTTTAACATTCCCTTGAAATGTTTTCTCCGACCCCTTGCTAGCACACTGCTCTAGCATATATCCATTAAAATACATTGATTCAAATCCATTAAAGTCTACCTTCTAGCAATCTGCAAAGCAATCCATAGAGCATGCTAATAACTTACCCTTTGTCACATATATGAACTGATGATTGATGCATTTCACATCGAAAATAAGAAAAAAAATAATTCAAATATATGTCCATCTGCTACCATGGCTCAATGTACTCATGCGTACCTTGGCTGTGGTTTTGCTAGACAGTAGGTAAGGACAGTGAAAATCTTGTACATCCATTCATGCACATCACTAATTAGATGAGGCATTTGGCTACCTTAAGAGAGTCATAGTTACTCCCAACATTTACCTGTGTTTTGTTGAATTTCTTCACTTTGACATTCAAAGCACTGGGCAGAAATCATATCACGTCAACACCTGTTTTGGACCTTCGCAATGCTTTGTTTTAATTAAACAGTCAGATTCCTCCAGTTCACACTATTCTTTAGTCAGCTGCTAGCTGCTGGACAATGTTGGATGCGGGTTGTGACCGGCACCTTCCAAAGGAAGGGCCCAGCATGCACCCAGAGTCGCCACTGACATCGCCCCAGCACCCCCAAGAGGGGGAGCATGGTGAGGGGGTGATGCCTTGTCCAGCTATGGTGTGTGCTCAGCCCTGGTTCATGCCTGAGCCCTTAGAGCCAATCCTTATCCCGAAATTATGTATCTGGCTTGCCAACTTCCCTTACCTACATTGTTCTAACATGCCAGAAGCTGTTCACCTTGGAGACCTGATGTGTATATGGGAATGGCCTGGCATGAGACTTACACCCTCTACCCCAAATTTTTAAGGGCTGGTGAGAGCTCACCTGATGCTGCCAGAACCATGACTCTTTCCAAGGCATGGGCCCCTCTCTTGGGATGAACCCATTCCAGGATGCCCTGCCTTTTTCAAAGAAAAGAGAACTTTCCTAGGGGCCCCCCATCAGCTTCTCCAGTATTGTTTGTGTCACTGCACTGGTCTCCATGAGGACCCATCTCTACGACTTCAGATTTGGAAATCTGAACCCAACTCTCTTTTGATTGGCCAAGAGAGATGGAAGCCATTGCTCGTCCCTTTGGAAAAGTGCTCACCTGTCTCTTACGACTGACTGACCCATGTTCAACTGCTGGTCACATGGAACCCTTCTCCACTTCAGCCTTCAAAGCTCTCATTTGAATATTTGCTGCTGCTACCAAGATCTAAACCCATGGCAGTTCCACCCAGGCCCTCGCCCTGCTCTTCAGTGCCACCGTAGCGGCCCTTCTCATAGTGGTGTAGCCCCCTTGGCTCCAGCACCAGGTATGGGCCTGACACTCCAGCTCCATCCATTTTCAGGGGTACTTGATTTGGCAGGTGAGTTGTTACACACTCCTTAACAGATTCCTTCTTCCATGGTCACTGTCCTGCTGTCTGTATTAACCAACACCTTTTCTGGGGTCTGATGAGTGTTGGCATTGTGTGCCTTAACCCGGCGTTCGGTTCATCCTGCAGCGCCAGTTCTGCTTACCAAAAGTAGCCCACTGGGCGCTCACATTCAACACTTGGCTCCAGGCCAGCAAGTCAGGCTTCTTACCCATTTAAAGTTTGAGAATAGGTTGAGATTGTTTGGCCACAAGACCTCTAATCATTTGCTTTACCAGATAAAAATATGTCTGCTGAGTGCCAGCTATCCTGTGGGAAACTTTGGAGAAAATCAGCTACTAGATGGGTCGATCAGTCCTCCGCCCCTATACCCAGATCAGATGAATGATTTGCATATCAGGACCACAACAGACCTCCACCAGAGATTCTTCTGGCTTTGCCCTGCCCAGGCATAGTTAACCATCTTTGGGTCCCACCGGGTACATTCACACTCCACCTCCCTGACGGGATGGCTGAGACAGGCTGGTGGTGCATCCCCCATTCAGGACATGCCAGCATTCACTTTCATTGCACTGTCAGGTCTCCTGTGCACCCTCTGACTCATGTACCTGTTAGACTCCTTGGTCCTTGTTTCAAGACAGGATGGTTGGGTCACCGATGTCGCCGTGGACCCCGGGCACTTGAAGTGAGCCCAGCAGCCTGGCAGCGGGACATAGTCAGGCTGCACTGAGGACAGTTTGGCCAAGTCCACAGTCCTGCCAGGAGCTGGGGGCCCCAGCCCCTGCTGTGAGGGCAGTGGTGCATGTGGTTGTGGTCATCTCTCATGACCACGGAGCACAGCAAGGGTTGAAGCCGTGGGCTGTAGCACTCTCCTCAGGGGAGGAGAGTGACCTTCAGAGTGGCCTTCCCAGTCAACCTGGAGCTGGTCATGGTGCACCATCATGGAGGAAGTGCGCCAACGGTGGCTGGCATGCTGAGGGATGGTCCCCCACCCGATCCACCTTACCTGTGTGGACGATGAGGCTGCTAAGTTTAATCCTTCAGGTGGACTGCACTGACCCCACCCATTTACCTATGAATGGCTTCATGCCCTCTTGAACTCTTTCTCTTCAAATTCTTTTCAACCTTCCCTTGCAGTACTTGTCCGCTATCAGTCACATGCCAGTGTTTTGCCTTTGATGGACTTTACCACCCGCTTTGGGCTGCATTCACAAAGACCTCGACTCTGGGAAGACCTGATACCAATGCCCTGGGACTGCCACTAGCCCCACACCGTCTGCAGGTTGATCCTCAATCACAAGGACTTGGGCCCCCTGGGCGGTGCTGGGGAGACGGACTTCGGTATGCCACATTTCCCTGTGCCCATTGTCCGGGTGGGGAGTCAGCACTGTGCTCTTCCCTCTAAACTCACTGTTACTGAGGGAATCCTAGTTAGTTTCTTTTCGTCCGGATAATAATATGCTTAAAATCGGCAGGTTGCCACATCTGATCTGAGGTCATGTTCAAGCGTGGTCATGGATGGGGTGGAAGCAGGCTGGGTAGCCATGGGGATGGATGTGCCGCCCCTCACCTCAGCCCTTGCACCTGCTCCCCCCACCAGCAGGCTCAGGGCAGTGGAGGAGGAGGGTCGACACAGCCCCTGCATGCGGTAACCAGGTGGGCATAGGACCTTACTCTGGGAAGGCAGCCAAGTGGCTGTACTACTGACACCCTCCTGGGAGGAGGGTCAGATGTGCACCTCTTCCCTCCCATCGGCAGATGGGCTTCCTGGCTCAGGGAAGTGGGGGATCCTCTCCTCTTTCTGAATCTCACCCTGGGGAGACAGCCATGCCCTCGAGGGAGCAGGACACTTCCAGTGGCAATGGAAGGCACAACAACCCTCAGACAGGCATAGCCCCTGGACTAACCCGGGGCCACAAAATGCATTTGAAGTGTCGATGATCAGTGTGTCCTACAATTCACATTAGTCCTCTCTGTCTCTCACTCCCACTCCTGTCGGTCTCTGAAATCCCCAGCCCATGACTCCTGGGGAGGAGGGATAGGGTGGGGGGATGAGAGGAAGGGCAGTGTCCGTAACACCCTTGCCTCCAAGCAGCAGGAGGGAAGGTGTCCCATCTATGTGGTGGAAAGTTTACAGTTCTTCTTCACTGCACCTGAAGAGATAGCCATGGAGCGGACACTTGGCCTGGCCGTATGGTCCACCACTTACCCCAGAGGTGACCAGCTCCCCCAAGGGGGTTGCACACCAGTCAGGGTGGTGGAGCGAGTAGTGGCACTGGTACCTTGGGACAGCACCATCCCGGGACCCTTGTTGTTAAAGATCCTTCTTCAGGTTCGCCTATGGAAACCTTATTATGACTTTTACTTACTCTAGATAGTCATGTTTGATCGTCTTCTCGGCGCACTGCCAGGACCGTGACCAACTCTGGTGGGGCTGATCTGAGGACCTCACTAAACCATCCAACTGGTAGTAGCAATGGGCGATGTGTACAAAGTGCAGGGACTTAATCAACATGAGCATATGACCCGCAATTACTGAGGATTCATCGTTCGTGAGAATAATTGCAGTCTCTTGCCCCTATCATGAATGGGGTTCAGTGGATTACTTGGACCTGCCGGTCAAGGGCAGATACACGCTGATCCATTCAGTGTAGCACGCATGCAGCCCCTGACATCTAAGACATCACAGGCCTGTTATTGCTCAATCTCATGTGGCTAAAAGACAATTGTCCCTCTAAGAAGTTGGAGAGGACCACACAGGACTGCATAACTAGTTAGCATGCAGAGTCTTGTTCATTATTGGAATTAACCAGAGAAATCATTTCACCAACTAAGAATGGCCATGCACCACCACCCACAGAATTGAGAAAGAGCTATCAATCTGTCAATCCTTTTTGTGTCCTGGCCGGGTGAGTTTTCCCGTGTTGAGTCAAATAAAGCTGCAAGCTCCACTTCTGGTGGTGCCCTTCCATCAATTCCTTTAAGTTTCAGCTATACTCCCTCCAGAATCCAAAGACTTTGGTTTCCTGGAAGCTCCACTTCAGGTCATGGGATTGCTAGTCGGCATCGGTTATGGTTAGAACTATGGTGGTATCTGATCATTTTCAAGCCTACAACTTTTATTCTTGATTAAAATATTCTTGTCAAATGTTTTCACTTTTGTTCATCTTGCATCGGTCCAAGAATTTTACCTCTAGTGGCAAAATACGAATGCCCCTGGCCATCCCCTTTAATCATGGCCACAGTTCCAAAAACCAACAAAATAGAACCGGAGTCCTATTCCATTATTCCTAGCTGAAATATTCATGTGACTGGCCTGGTTTGAACAGTCTAATTTTTTTTAAAGTAAATGCATCGATCCCCTCGGACACTCAGTTAAGAGCATCGAGGGAGCACTGAGAGACAGAGGCTGGGACAGGTGGTAGTTTACCTCGAGGCAGACCGCCAGCCTGATCCCAAGATCCAACTATGAGCTTTTTAACCACAGCAACTTTAATATACGCTATTGGGGCTGGAATTACCATGGCTGCTGGCACCAGACTTGCCCTCCATTAGATCCTCGTTAAAGGATTTAAAGTGAACTCATTCTAATTACAGGGCCTTGAAAGTGTCCTGTATTATTATTTTTCATCACTACCTCCCTGAGTCAGGAGTGGGTAATTTGCATGCTTGCTACCTTCCTTAGATGTGGTAGCCATTTCTCAGGATCCTTCTCCAGAATTGAACCCTGATTCCCCATTACCCATGGTCACCATGGTAGGAACAGATAGTACCATCAAAAGTTGATAGGGCAGACATTCGAATGTTGTGTTACCACCACGAGGGCATGCAATTGGCCCGAGTTTATCAAGAGTCACCAAAGCTGCTGGGCCGAGACCCAGAATGATTTTGGTCTGATAACTGCATGCATCCCCGGAGGTCAGCACTCATCAGCATGTATAGCTACGGAATTACCACAGTTATCCAAGTAACTGTGGAGTAATCAAAGGAACCATAACTGATTTATTGAGCCATTCGCTGTTTCACTGTATCGTCTGTGTGCACTGAGACATGCATGACTTAATCTCTGAGACAGGATCAACCACATAAGAGCACCTTGGTGGACGGGTGGAGAGGAGGGGCCAAGGCTCGTACCTCTGGTGATGGGAGGAGTCCCTATTCCCAAGGAGGGGAAACCCCGAGTACTGGTCATGGACCAGCAACCACGACCCTGGAAAGTCATGGGCCAGCATGGAGCATGGTAGTGCTCATAGCCAGAGAGAGGGACAGAACTCCCACAGTTCTCACACTCTGGGCGCTTGCCAGAGTAGAGTGGTCTGGCATGTGACAGGACCCCTTTGCCTCGGCCCGGGCTCATCGGTCTCCCCTCGACTTTGCCCCTGAGTGGCATGGAATACTCTGCATCCCAGTTGCATCTCACTCCTGGGAAGGAGTAGCTCAATCCACAAGCCAAGACCAGCAGAGCCACACTGCGGGGGTCCTCTGCCAGTGGGAGTTGGTTGGCCCTATCGATGGATGGATGGTGGGGTAAGGTGCCTTGACCCCACGCAGACACTTGGTGGGGTGTCATCTGGGGCTGAGACCTGGACTCACACTGTGGGGAGAATAGTATTGAAGGCCTTGGCCAGGTCAAGGTAGGTGGTGTGCACCGTTTTACCCTTGTCTATGGCCTAGGTGACTGTCTCAAAGAAGTCAACCAAATTTAACAGGCATGAGCTCCCCTTGATAAAACTAAACTGTGTGGGATCAAGTGTCTGGAGGTTGCCAACGTCCTTGTTAATGTGGTCCATGATAATCTGCTCCATATCCTTGCAGATCAAGCTAGTTAGGTAGATGAGTCTATAATTTTCTGGATTGGTGAATGCTCCACTTTTATGCAAAGGAATGACAGCAGCTGTCCTTCACTTGGCTGAGATGAAGCCATTACTCAGGCTTTGGTTGAATAGGGTGCCTAACAGTGCCGCAAGTTCCTGCCTGAGTACAAGTAGGATAAAGCCTGGGATGGTATTGGGTCCCATGGAAGCTGTATTTTTTGAAAAGGCAGTGATGACTTGCTCCGTAGAAATCAGGGGAGGGGGCAAGTACTGTGGATGTCCTATTTTACTGATGGGGGGACAGAGGCATGAAGTTTTCACTGAACCTGTTGCCAGCAGGTTGGCTATATCTACATGGTTTGTGTATGTGGTGTCCTTGACCACCAGTTCATAGGTTCATAGGTAGGTACTAGGCTATTAGCCCTAGGGCCTATATAAGCCTAGCCATAAAGGTACCCTGGCTTTTGCCACCCAAGAAAATTATTTTCCTGTGCCCTTGTCAAGCAGAGCCACAGAGGTGATCCCTGGGGTGAATTTCCTATTTCCCATCCAATCATCAAGATTTTTCTTGAAGACTGCTAATGAAGAGCTCTGTTTGACATACATAGGTAGTCTGTTCCAGAGTATGGGAAGCCTCTGGGACAGGAATCTATCCCTCCAGCATGTTCTGTTTACTGTGGTGACAAGGTTAGGTCCCTAGAGTGTGTAGCTTGGAATTTCTTTAAGTGTAGCATGTCCAACAGGTCAGGGTTTGACATAGCTTTGTATGTTAGGCAGAGATCGCCTCTGAGATGGTGATATGCGACGGAGTAAAGCTGGAGTTTTTTGAGATGGTCTGTGTAGGGCATCTGTTTTGAGGCCAGTAATCCTCTTTGTGAGGTATTTCTGCGGCCTTTCCAGTTGTTGTAGATGTCTTGTGAGGTACATACCAAAAGGGGCGTTGTACTCTATAATGGGTCTAATTAGTGATGAGTAGAGGGGATCAAAGATCTCTGTTTTTCTGGATGAGAAACCTTTTGTGATGAGGTGAGCCACGTAGAAGGATTTCCTGACCACTGTGACAATGTGATTATCAAAAGAGAGTCTACTGTCCACCTATGTCCCAAGGTATCTTGTCACACTTTCAGCGTTAATAAACTAACACTTATGTGGTATTTCACGGGTACAGAGTTTTTACCAAAGCGGATGACAATACACTTTGTGGCACTGAACTTCAGACCATGGCTTTGACACCAGACATCTGTCTCAGTGAGGCCCTTTTGTAGTATGTCCACATCATTAGGAGTTTTGATTATGGCTCCTAGTTTGCAGGCATCTGCATACTTTGTTAGCCAAAGACCTTCTGTATTAGCCTGTACTTCAGAGAAGTAGATACCAAATAGGAGAGAACCCAGGACTAAAGCCTGTGGTACTCCACTTGTCACTGGTCTAAAGTCGGATTTGGAGTCTACTACTTACACAGTGTGGGTTCTGTCCATGAGGCAGTTGGCAAACCATCTTGTGACATTGGGATTTATACCTAATTTAGTGAGCTTATCTATAATTCCAGAGTGGGGGATGATGTTGAAAGCCTTGGCGAGATCTAGATAAGCTGTGTGAACCACCTTACCCTTATCTATGGCTTTGGAGACTGCTTCAAAGAAGTCATTCAGGTTTAGGAGACATGATCTGCCTTTTACAAACCCGAACTGGGTAGGGACCAGAGTTTGGAGATTACCAATGTCTTTGTTTATGAGTTCTATGATGGTAAATTCCATGGCCTTGCAGACTAGGCTCGTCAGGCTAATGGGGTGGTAGTTGCTGGGGTCTGTCATGGCTCCCCCTTTGAGGAGTGGGATAACTGTAACAGTGCACCATTCAGTGGGCACAAAGCCTGAGGTGAGGCCATGATTGAACATGGTACGTAGGTAGGGTGCCAGTTCATTCTGTAGTTCATGTAGAATGCATCCTGGGATATTGTCAGGTTCATAGGTTCATAGGTTGGTACTAGGCTATCAGCCCTAGGGCCTATACAAGCCTAGCCATAACAATTCCCTGGCTATTTCTTCCCACACTATTTACTTCCTTGGACCCCTGTCTAGCAGGGCGATTGACGTGATCCCCGGAGTGAATTTCCTTTCTCCCATCCAGTCGTCAAGGTTCCTTTTGAAGGGGGCCAAAGAGACACTCTGCTTGACATGTATGGGCAATCTATTCCAGAGTCTGGGGAGTCCTTGGGTCAGGAACCTATCCCTCCAGCATGTTTTTTTTATTGTGATGACAAGATTTAGATCCCTGGAGTGTGTGGCTCTGAGGGATTGGGATTTCTTTAAGTGTAGCATGTCCAACAGCTGTGGGTTTGACATGGCCTTCATAGGTTGGTTCATAGGTTCATACTAGGCTATCTGCCCGAGGGCATTTACAAGCCTAGCCCATCGTTTTGTGGCTTACGCCACCCCTTTAGTATGGGGAACTATACCCATTATTTTGCTGTGCCTCTGTCGAGCAGTGACACTGAGGTAATCCCTGGGGTATATCTGCGATCTCCCATCCATTGGTCAAGATTTCTCTTGAACAAGGCCAGCGAGGTGCTCTGCCTCACATGTACCGGGATTTTATTCCACAGCATAGGGAGTCTTTGGGTGATGAATCTATCCCTCCAGCACGTCCTATTAATATCCGTGTCGAGGTTTAAGTCTCCCGCCCTTGTGGCTCTGATGGATCTAGATTTTTTGAGGTGAAGCATATTCATCAAATCTGGGTTTGACATGGCCTTGTATGTTAGGCAAAGGTCACCTCTGAGCAAGCGGTGGCGACTGAATAGAGCTGGAGTTCTTTCAGTCGGGCAGCATAGGACAGATTTTTGAGACCCTTTATCCTTTTGGTGAGGAACTTTTGTGGCCTCTCCAGCTGCTGCAAGTGTCGGGTCAGATACATTCCGAATGGGGCATTGTACTCAATCATTGGTCTGATGAGTGATGAGTAAAGGGAGACTATGACCTCCCTTGATCTAGATGAGAATCCCTTCATGATAAGGTGGGCAATGTAGAAGGTCTTCCTGACTACTTTAGCTACATGGGTGTCGAATGACAGACTACTATCAACCTGGGTCCCCAGGTCCCTGATAACTTCTTCTGTGCTCAGTGGATTGCCACCTATTTGGTAGCTAGGGGTAACCTTGTTTTTCCCGAAGGGTATGACTATGCATTTTTTGGCATTTAACTTTAGGCCGTGGCTCTGGCACCAGTTATCCGTTTCTGTGAGACCCTTCTGAAGGATATCTGTGTCAGATGTGTTTTCTACTATGGTGCCCAGTTTGCAGTCATCTGCAAACTTTGTCAGCCATAACCCTCCTGTGTTTGCTTGTACTTCAGAAAAGTAGATGCCAAACAAGAGTGGGCCCAGGACTGAGCCCTGTGGGACACCACTTGTGACAGGCTTTGAGTCTGACATGGCGCCAGCAACTCTGACCCTGTGGGTTCTGTCACTCAGCCAGTTTGCAACCCATCTTGTGATGTATGGGTTAACATTTAAGCTGATGAGTTTTTCAATGATACCCGAGTGGGGTATTGCATCGAAGGCCTTAGCCAGATCGAGGTAGGCTGTATGGACTGCCTTTCCCTCATCAATGGCTTTGGTGACTGTTTGAAAAAGTCAACCAAGTTTAAAAGGCATGATCTGCCTTTGACAAAGCCAAACTGGGTTGGATCCAAAGTCTGCAAATTCCTATGTCTTTATTTATGAGGTCCATTATGATCCTCTCCATGGCTTTGCAGATAAGGCTTGTCAAGCTAATGGGCGGTAATTTCCAGGGTCGGTGGAGGCACCGCCTTTGTGAAGTGGGACCACAGTTGCAGTGCGCCACTCCTGGGTACATATCCAGAGGTAAGACTTTGATTAAACAGCTGTCCTAGCTGTGGGTTTAATTCCTCATTGAGTTCGTGGAGCACACAGCCGGGGACACCATCAGGTCCCATGGATGCTGTGTTTTTGCTTTGGAGAGAGCAGTTCTCACTTGGGCGCTGGAGATGTTTGGGGGCTGCAATCGTTTGGTATAGATATCTCTCCTTTTGGGGGAGGGAGTTTGCACTGAACCTGTCAGCCAGTATGTTGGCAATGTCTGTAGGATCAGTAATCTTCACATCATTTTGAACTAGTTCTGAGCATATCTGGGAGTTTCCTCCTAGGTTTCTAACATAGCTAAAGAAGGCCTTATGATTGTCTTTTGAGTCTTTAGCTATTTTTCTCTCGAAATTTGCTTTGGATGATTTTATGAGAGCTCTTAGTTTTTTACTTATAGTGATCAAGGGTGCCTTACCTTTTAAGGATTTTGCTCTATCTTGTAGTAGCTTCCTCTTTTGTTGTAGAGTTTGTTTATGGCTGGGGTCCACCAGACTGGACGCTTGCCTTTGGTACAAAGAGTCTTTGTTTTGCTTGGGATTGCCTTATCCATGCAGTCCTGCAGGTGCTGGTAGAAGGCATTTGTAAGTGATTCAGCGGCTTGAGTACTGTTTTCCGCCGGTTCGGGGGCCTTAAAGGAGACCACACTAGTCTTTAGAAGTGTGAAGTCGGCTTTTGAGAAGTTCTTTACTGTGGTCTTTTTTATTTCAGGTGGGGGTGGGATGAGGACCTCCAGCGAGATTAGTTTGTGATCTGATCTCACCAGTGAGGGTATACTTCGGTGTTGAACATTGTGCTCCCATGTTCGTGATGATGAGATCAAGTATGTTATCTCCTCTTGTGGGGATGGTGACTAGTTGTTCCATGGCATTTGAGTTTATGAATTCCAGGAACTTTTGGGCTAGGGTGTTTGGGCTTGAGTAGTGTTCCCAGTCTATATTAGGGTAATTGAAGTCACCTAGTATGATGGTGTTTGGTGATACATTTATCCCTCTAGTGTTTTCAGGAAGGCCATGTGAGGTTCCTGAGTTTGTGAGGGTGGCCTGTAACATGCTACAATTTGCAGAGCAGTCTTGCCTACGGTTAATTGCACCTGGATGGTCTCCGATGCATCATGCGTTGCCACCAGTCTTGAGGTGTGGGTGTCCTTGATGAATATGGATACCCCTCCTCCTTTCTTGGTATTGTCCGGATTTTGGGGCGGAACGCATGATATGAGGTAAAACCTGATAGCGCTGGGGTGCTCTCAGGAGCCTTGAACCAGGTTTCTGTCACAGCACAGACATCGATGTTCTCCATACTGAGAAGGGCCTTGAGTGCGTGCATTTTGAGATTTAGACTTCTGGCATTGAGCAGCATTACCCTTAGTTTTTCCTTTTTGTGTTCTAGGGTGGTAGGTTTAGAATTTGAGCCTTGCCTAAAAAGGCACTATGGGGGTGGCAAGAGCCTTTGCCAATATCCGGAATCCCAGGGTGACAGGTGCAAGCCGTCCCTTGCGAACAGCATGGCTTGTCCAGCATGTCATCCCAGGCAGACAGATACTGGATCCCCTTTGAATGACACCAGTGTTTAAGCCAATTGTTAAAGCTGATCATCTTATCTCTGTATTGTGGCATCATTCTTGGTGAAGGTAGGATACTGCTCAAGGTCAGGGTCATACCTGCCTGGGCTACATAATCAGAGAGCTCCTCAATGTCTCTTTTCATGTAGTCCAAGGAGGTACGTCTCAGGTCGTTTACACCAGCGTGGACAATGACTGAGTCATATTTGTACCTGCTGTTGAGAGACCTGAGTGCTTGCGTTATGTGGCGGATTCTAGCGCCCGACAGACAGCTTACTGTGACCTTCTCCTTACTCAGTCTGGTGAGCGGGGCATCAGTGTGTCTGACTATGGAGTCACCAATGACTAGTGTGTCTGGCATTGTGTTTGGCCTTAAGGGCTGTGACTGTTTGACACTCTGACTGTGAGGTCTATGTGTTGCAGGTGTTGTGTTCTGAGGTGGTAGTTGTTTGGGTGTCTGCTTTGGTGGCCTCTGCTGTTTTGGTAGATTTTTGATCAGAGCCTCCGAGTATGTCTTTGTGTGTTTATGTGTATGATTTGAGGTTGTAATGGTACTATGTGAGACTGGGTCTATAGTGTGTGTGGTAACCTTCTCCTCCTGACTGGTCTTGCCAGTCCTATGTTGAGGGAGCTCAGCCTCCAGTTTGGCCATATAATTGCATCTCTCGCATGTATTTGTGTTTTGTGGGAGGAGGAGAGGGTTGTCTGTGTACATGAGGCAATTGTAACATTGTCTCAATATTCCCAGGTTCACCAGCTGAGCAGGAGAGGACACTAGCAACTGATCCCTCGACATGCTAGAAGGATAGACAAAAAACTTTAAAAAAGATTCCGGGGGATGTGGGTGACCGAGAAATGGGGGTTGCCTTTTGGGGTACTATCTATGACAAGAGTGCCGTATCAAGGTAATAAGTACTGTAGGAGCAAGTGCTAGGTTTAACAGATAGAGAATAGTCTACTTGGAGTCAAGTAGAGATGATCTTTTTAGTTATAGGATACGCTGATTAGATCAGTAGTATAGTTCGAGGACGGTAGTTTTAAGGGAAAATTTGAAGAGTGTAATTTAGGTAGCCCTAATAGTTTAAATCTGCTTAACCGGCGCTGCCCTAGTGTGCAACAGTAGCAGCTCCGCGCAAACTCGTGCTAAATCGCGCTAAATCGCGCAAATGCGCGTTTAGCGTTTTTTATATCAGGGGGCTGAAAGAAGCTAGGAACTGGCCCAAAACGACCAATAAACTACAAGTTACTGGCTGAAACCTCACAAAACTGGACCAACAGGCAGCTCAATGCTTCCCACTCCCACTGGTAAGCAAGGGAACCTCCTCTGTTCCAAATTAGGTAAAGATTCAGTAACAGGAACTGCAAACAAAGCCCAGGGATCAGCAAGCTCTGAAACTGGACTATTCTAGCTTAGTAAGGCGGGAAAACAAGAGATATATTTTTTTTCAGAAAACAAGCAGAAACAGATACAGTAAACACTTATAAATGCTATAAATCGGCTATCACAGCCTACACAAACAATTTGCAACAGTTACAGATTTTAAAAGTAACAAATTGAGAAACAAGTGCAAAAACAGAATAAATGCAGAAAAACAGTAACAATGTATCAGCAAGCAGGCGAAATACAGTTGCTAGATAAATAGAAGTGGAAAGCCACAAAATTATACTTAAATCAGGTAAAGTCGCTTTTTTAGCTCTCTGAAGCTTGGATTACTCTGCTGGCCACCACGAGGATCTGTGCTGAGTAGGTACAAGCCAAAAAATGCGCGTTTAGCGTTTTTTATATCAGGGGGCTGAAAGAAGCTAGGAACTGGCCCAAAACGACCAATAAACTACAAGTTACTGGCTGAAACCTCACAAAACTGGACCAACAGGCAGCTCAATGCTTCCCACTCCCACTTGTATGTTAAGAAGAGATTGCCTCTGAGTAGACGATATGTGACAGAGTATAGCTGTGTTTTCTTAAGGCGGTCAGCATAGGGCATCTGCTTTAGACCTGTGATTCTTTGAGGGAGGTATTTCTGTGACCTTTCCAGTTGCTGCAGATGTCTTGAGAGGTACATACCAAATGGGGCATTGTATTCTATAATGGGTCTAATGAGAGATGAATACAGTGGGACAATGACCTCCTTTATTCCTGGATAAAAAGCCCTTAGTGATGAGGTGTGCCATATAGAAGGATTTCCTGACTGTTGTGGTGATGTGGTTATCAAAGGTGAGACCACTGTCCACCTGTGTCCCTAAGTCTCTTATCACACTTTTGGTGTTTAGTGTACTGCCATCTATGTGGTAATTCACGGGTACATGTTTTTTCCCAAAGGGGATAACTATACATTTCTTGGCATTGAGCTTGAGCTCATGGCTCAGGCACCAAGCACCTGTTTCTGTAAGGCCCTTTTGTAGAGTATCCACATCATTTAGGGATTCAATAATGGCTCCCAGTTTGTAGTCATCTGCAAACTTTGTTAGCCAGAGTCCCTTAGTGTTGTCCTATACTTCAGAGAAGTAGATGCCAAACAAGAGCGGTCCCAGGACTGAACCCTGAAGTACTCCACTTGTCACTTGTCTGGAGCTAGATTTGGAATCGACTACTTTTACTGTATGGGTTCTATCAGTAAGCCAATTGGCAACCCATTGGGTGATGTAGGGATTAATGCCCAGCTTAGTAAGTTTATCTATGATTCCAGAGTGGGGGATGGTGTCAAAGGTCTTGGCAAGGTCTAGATAGGTTCTGTGGACCACCTTACCCTTGTCCATGGCTCTGGAGACTGATTCGAACAAGTCAATCAGGTTCAGGGGACAAGATCGGCCCTTCACAACCCCAAACTGGGTGGGTCCAGTGTTTGAAGGTTGCCAATGTCTTTGTTTATAAGTTCCATGATAATACACTCCATGGCCTTGCAGATAAAGCTTGTCAGACTGATGGGATAGTAGTTTCTGCGATCCGAGGTGGATCCCCCATTGTGGAGTGGAATAACTGTAGCTCTGCACCACTCAGTGGGCATGAAACCTGAGTGAGGCTATGATTAAACATGACACTTACGTGAGGTGCCAGTTCATATTGTAGTTCATTCAGTACACAACCCAGGATGTCATCTGGTCCCATGGATGCTGTATTCTTAGCTTTGGAGAGTGCGTTTTTTTACCTGTGTGGCCATTATTACCGGAATGTGGCAATCTTCCGGTATTGAGATGGGCCATTTAGGGGGTGAGAGGGGGGTGAAGTTGGCACTAAATCGATCTGCCAGAATACTGGCAATATCCTTGGGATCAGTATATTTAATGCCATTCTGTTTTAGTTCAGAGCAGATCTGAGCATTGCCATTTAGATTCTTGACATAGTTATAGAATGCCTTGTGGTTGTCTTTGGAATCTTTGGCAATTTTATTTTCATAACTAGCTTTGGAGGATTTTATGAGGTATCTCAGTTTCTTACTGAGGCTCGTAAGGGAGTTTTTTGCATCCTGGGATTTTCCTCTTTTCCGCAACAGTTTCTTCCTTTTGTTGTAAAGTTTGTTTATGGCAGGGGACCACCAGATTGGCTTCCTTTTTTGGGGGTGGCACGATTCATGCATGAGTGGATGTGCTCGTACAGAGCCTTATTGAATAATTCAGCAGTTGAACTTTCAGTTCCCATCTGCATGGGTGTCATGAAGTTTGTCACTTCTGACTTGAGTAGCATGATGTTGGCTTTGGAGAAGTTATTTTATGGAGGTTTCCTTACTGGGGGTGGGGGTAGGATGTGGATGCTAAGGGTGATTAGCTTATGGTCAGACCTGACTAACAAGGGGGTGACCATATGTATGGAGCATCGAATTTCCATGTTGGTAATGACTAGGTCTAGGATATTGGAGCCCCTGGTGGGACTATGGATTAGTTGATCCAAGGCGTTGGAATTTATGAAATCCAAAAACCGTTGGGCAAAGGTGTTGGTACATGAGTAGTTTTCCCAGTTAATGACAGGGTAGTTAAAATCACCCAGTATTAGGGTGTTTGGTTCTATCTTAATATCAGTGGCTGGTGACTTCAAATTAAAGGAGGGCTGCAGGAGACAGCTGAATGGGTGGGGCCAATGGGAAGGGGTGTGACCAACTAGAAAGGGGTGGAGCTATGCTCAAAACCACAACAACTGGAACTTTAATTAAATATGCTGCCCTGGGTGCCAAACAGTCATTACGAGAGTCCAATCAAGACAAAATGAAGTGTAGAAGAAAAAAATATTTCAATGCATTGGCTACATGACAACTTATTTAATACCCAGATGGAAACAGGTTGTGAGGCATGAAAAAATAAATTACTTTTTAAATACATTACTGGAATGCCAGTCAAAATCAAGTATAAAAAACAAGCAGCACTCAACTCAAACCACTTCTCCTTGCACTGCAGTTCTAATTGTAAATGTGTATTCAGCTTTATAAAAGTACCAAGTATCGTGCTGAAAGTAGCAATCTCTGTGATACCCCACTTGTAAAAATGTGTCTTATCCAAAAAAGACCTGCTGCCTGACACATCTACTTGTTTCATGGGGAAGACATGACCAAAGTAAAAAATGAACAGCAAACAAGAAACAAGCTCAAGATAAATTGCTTAAAGAATTCCTGCACAAGTTATGGACCACACATGATAGATTGGCATTCTGTTTATTTTAAGGGTAAACCTGCAAAGATGACTGCAAGTCTCCAAGAAAAGATGACTGCAAGTCTGCAATAAATGTAATGAGCTTCTGTAATCCTGTCCTTTTATTACAAATACTGTAATATGCATTTCAATACCCAAGGCTTATACATTATCTAGTTATGTAAATATTCTCTGCATGGCAACAACGAAAAGGCTTTCAATGCTGGTAATTCTTTAACAGTATGCTTATTAAAGCTTACTTGCATCTTACAATCTCCGACAAGCTTACCTGATGCTCATTAAATCATTGCTACTTAAACAGAGCAACAGGGCATTGTGACAGCATGCATTTCCTGAATAATAAGTATAAATCAACAGTATAAAAATCTGACAGAAAACCAGAACATTCTGCAAAATCAAGGACAGATGAAAAGCCATGGTCATACTTGTGGTCTACCTTGGATGGGGGAATACTCTGCACACTTACACTGCATAACTGTTCCTTGCCTTCCTTGGACACATGCAGAGCCACTACAATGGGGAGTGGGGTGCAACAAGTATGTCATAATTTGAAATGTCTCTGGCTGACAGTGATGGCTCTGACACTCATACCTCTCAACTTCAGAGCAAGAAATCCGGAAAAGTCATACATAGAACTAGAAGTGGGACATAGGCCCAAAAATAAGGACAATTTTTAAATATTGCTCTTATTAACTTAGATAATAGAACAGTAGTAGATCTTGCATTAGTATGAATTTTCTGAAGGGTATAAAATCTGAAACTCAAATGTCTGCCATTATTTTCTAACTTCAATCTTTAATGACTTGCCACTAATTTGCCAGAAAACCACAATTTTATGAAAAACAGACCAAAAATGTGATGCAAAAATATAAAGTTGCCACACAATACAGCTGGGAACCTGTCATAAAAGGGATACATTTTAATATTAACACTGTTAACTTGAGCAGCTAACAAAATAAGAGCATCTACATGCATTTCTGAAATAAAATAAATCTATAACTCTGATCATTACAGTTATATATAATTGTAAACCCTCCACATTTCCTTCCAAAATTGCCATTTTGAGGAGGGATTATTAGGGGAGAGCAACATTTTGAGTCAAAATTGGGGACAATTGAGAGGTTTGGATATTCCTAATTCTACAAAGCGATTTGCACGTTCCTCTCATCCTCTTAATGCAGGAAATCTGGACAAGGCCAAATATATTGGGGGAACATACAAACACTACTAAAAATTGCTCTTATATAAACTTAAGACAGTTGATAGAATAACAGGTTTTGCGTTAGCATGCATTTTTCTGAAGGTTATGACATCTGAAACTCAATGTCTGTCATTTAGTGACTTCATTCCTAAATATTTTGCTAGAAAACCACAAATTTTATGAGGAACAAACCAAAAATAAGAAGCAAATATCTATTCATTCTGCAAAAATATGGACAACTGAGAGGTATAGTTCAACCGGGGCTGTCTGAGTTTGCTACCCTTCTCCCCCATCACAAAATCCTGGTCGAATGGAGCCTCCCCCCTGCAGCCATTCCATCATCCCATTCCTTGGTTGTTTTGCCCCATTTACCATAAACACTGTAATGTGCATACTGCTTTACTTCTGCGATGATTTACATTTCATTTGAAAAAGTTTTATTTTACATTTTACACACAAACCATAATATATATCTGTTAAACAAACCAATACAGTCTCACAATGAAAATAGGCTTAGCATTAAAGCTTCTCTGCCCTTGAAACTCACATGCATTGAAACAGCATTGACATCCACATTCAAAGAAAATACATTTTGCCAATGGCAGATAAAGATTAACTCTGGGCTGTTTTCAAAAATCATAGGCCCCTTGAACATGAAAAATACACATGCTCTTTGATACACCTTCCTGACTGTATTGCATTATATTCCTTGTACAATACAGTACAGTTGTTAGAGGGCATTTTAAATTAATTGTTTTGAACATTTTTTCCAGTAAACAATGAAACAAAATGCATGCACCAATGACAAAAATTATTCAATTCAGAACATTTCCATCATAAAACGTCTACTCAACCTTCTATAGTCCACCAATATCAGTAAATATGCACAATCTCTGAAGTAGTAAAATACACATTAAAGAAATCTGTAACTAATAAAGAGGTTGCTGCTAGCAAACAACTTTATATGTCATTGTTTCATCTACAAATAAAGTGCCTGTTGCCCTTGAAGAATAAATTGCCTATGTTGGATGCATTAAAAAATGATAAGCTAGTAATACATCAATAGGGAATGGATAGCAAACTGATAACATGTTCATAGTTACTAGGTATCTTTGCCAAAATGACTGCAACATCCACCCCCTTTACAACACAGCACAGTATCAGCAATACATCTACTTACTGTGGGAGTAGAACCCACAGCCTTCTGCATCAAAATCAAGTACACTACCTGTTGTGCTATTAACAATGTAAGCAGATTTAGCATAAGCAGCACTAAACTTTTGTTCCCCTGCAGCTCTCAGCTCCTTGTAAAATCTACTCGACACTCAGCTGTATTTCTGAACTTTGCAGCATAAGATATCTGGAAAAAGCCAAAATTTATTGGGGGGGGGGACAAAAGGCCAAAAACCAAGGGCACATTTTAAACATTGCTTGTATAATGTTGGAAAGTTGCTAGAATAAAATGCTGTGTGTTACCACCATACATTTCACTGCCCCATCTTGAACCCAGGGGACCCTGTGCAAAACAGAGAAACATACCACTATGCCAAATCAGCTGAAACAGAGGAAGACAAACTTAAATGGCTATTTAGTGAATTCAGTTCTCGCCATAGCTGTCAACCTCTTAGCAAAAAACACCTGACAAAAGGCAATAATGTGGGAATACAGCTGCCAAACATATTCAGTTCTCAACATAGCTCTCAACCTTAGCACGAAATACCTGGACGAGGCCAATAATGGGGGAATATAGTCCCAAAAATATGGGAACATTTCAAATATCCATGTTATAAACTAAAACAATTACACTATGTATCTGAGGTGTGATGCTGGCAGTCTGTAACTGATAAGGAACATTTAAATGTCATTGTTTTCTTAATGGCTTTGTTGTTGGGATAATTGACCTAACTTAATTACTGTGCCACTCTTAGTAGCTGTTGTGATGTAGATGAGACAAATGCAAGAAAGAAATGCAAAAATAATTATTAAATAATGTTTTTTTTCTGTATGTGTACTGCTTAGTCTTTCATTACAAGAAAGAAAAACACTTTTTGGAAAGAAAAAAAAATGACTTTGGGTTGGAGTTTTACTTTAATGAGTGTAACTGGAACATGGAAGTGTCTTTTAAGAGTGGTCCGGGAACTCTTTTATAGAATAATAATTAAGAGGCATTTTTCTTCTGTTTCATGCATTATGGCTTAATTCATCTCTTAAGGCTTGACATCAAGAGATATTAGTTCTGTGTGTTTGATAATGATGATTTTCTACCTTGATGGAAAAAAAAGGTAGCAAGCACTTCCACTGGAGCTCACAGCAATCCTGAGTCCCCATGCAATCACATCCTGAAGAGATGGTAGTGGAAGATGATTCTTTCATTCTTCTCCACCATGTGCCATTAAAAGCATGGCAAGGAACATAGTCAACCAAGCATACACCCCCCAACTTTGCACTGCTGTCTACCATGCACAATTACTTTCCTACATTCAAACAGAGTAGCACATTCCACAGTTTTCCCTGTGATAGAGTGACACACCATTGATCAGATAACAATTGCTTAATCACAGATGATCAAGAAGACAAATTTCCCGATGTGTACCCACACTGATCATAAACAGTCTTTTTGCAAGGTAAAAGACTCCTTTTTCTTCTTCTTTCAGCTTTTCCCGGTTAGGGGTCACCACAGCGGATCACCTGTCTGCTCATGATTGGCAGTGGAGTTTTATGGTGTAGAGTTGCCAGCCCGGCACCCAATCTTCCACAGAAGGCACACACATGCACGCACTCACACCTAGGGCCAATTTAGAGTGTCCAATCCACCTACAGCATGTCTTTGGGATGTGAGAGGGAACCGGAGCACTTGCAGGAAACTGACGCGACCACAGGGAGGACATGCAGACTCTGCACAGAAGTCACCCCAGCCAAGGATCGAAACAGAGAACCTCTTGCTGTGAGGCAACCCCAAATCCCTTATTTATATCAATTAAATTCATGGTTGCTCAATACTGGTGAAAAGAGAAAATCTCCAAAACAGCACATTGAGGTGACATACACACAGCGTGATATCGTACTGCATAGCTTTGTGGAAGTAGTGGTGATAATATCATCAATGAAGTTTCATCATGAACTTAGAACTTGACCAAATTTCCCTTAGCATCTCATAGGTAAGCTTGTTAAACAAGGACCCTATAACTGGCTGGCTTCTAGAAGGCATGTAAAACCTACCCTTTTGAGATAGATGTTTTTGGGGGTTGGGTGGGGTGACTTTCTTCATTTTACATATTTGTCGGTAATGCTTTTATCTATAAAGTCAACATGTCATTGTTTGTTTCCTTTTCCACCCCCACCCTGTCTTCACACTTCTCTTCACTTCTCGCGTCCCTCTCTCTTTTCCTTTCTGCCTCCTCACATCCATATTCCCTCTCACTTCTAAGTCCCTCAGTGCTCTAATCTTTCTCTTACTAATGCATCTCCACTGAGCTCATAACATCTCACATGTTATGCACTGAACTGTCAAAGGTTGGAGCCCTGCTATCAAGAGCTGACATTTCCACTCCTTTTATACATTTTGAATAATGATTTTATAAACCTTAAAGATTTTTCGATACAGTCATCATTCTTTTTCTCTAGTCCATTTCTGGGAACTGAGATAGTTAATACTATCTTACAACAATATTAATATGTTGCTTACACTATTTGTTTTCTGTAGTTGTCTAAACTGTTTTTTCCCCAGATGCTTTTGGGGTCTATCAGGGACTCTGGCCCTGAGGCAAAGGTTCACAGCAGTTTCAAGGAGGAAACAAACAGCTGCATTGGAGCTCACAGCAATCCTGACTCCCTATGCAACCACATCCCGAAGAGGTGGTCAGTGGGAGATTATGTTTCCATTCCTCTCCATCATTTACCATTGGAAGTGTGGGAAGGAGCAATGCAAACTAAGAATACCCCCAACTTTGCTCTTCTGTCTACCATACACTATTACTTGCTGGACATCTTCCTTCAGTTTTGTTACTAAAGTAACACCCAAATCATTGATCACCATAAGCCTAAAATCAATCTTGTATGAAGATGAGCTATTCTTCTCAAAAGTCACATCAGATATAATTTCCCTAAACAATTCACTTTAGTTTAAGAATAAAGTCCTGCGAACAAATCAAACAAAGACAAATGGCATGCTGCTCATGACATCTGTAAATGAAGTTAAAACCCCTAACTGGCATCTGCTCCTAACACCCAATAATCTTCCTAATAAAGTGTTAAGATATTTTACATCTTCCAATCTTGGTTGGGCAAAATGTCCATCTCACACCATTTTGATAATCTCTATGACATAATATCTTCAAATATCAAAGCAGTATCCACTGTTTCTCACTCTTTCACCCCCCATCCAGAGCCTTGCTAATTTGTGTCTATATCCTTCACCTTGAATCTGGGTTATCTGTTATTATGTTAGTGGTAAAAGTGTAATTTATTAGGCACCAAGTGATTTCTGTAACTATGTGTTACACAAGCTGTTGAACTGTGCATCCTTGGCTTATCCTGTAAACACAAAATAATTACACCAAATGTCAGGTTTTAAACAGAAAACCATTGATGTGCCATGTACTGACCCATCTCATGCATAGTCTTAATATAAATGTTTAGTCACAGGTGAGACAGAAGTGAGATGTACAAAGTATTAAGCATGTTATACAAGAGTAAGGTCTTGGAGGCAGATCTAGGGCATGTTAAACTATTAATTCTATTTGTAAGGAGGGGACCCTATATCTCACTGGTTTTAAAGGTGGAGGTATTGGGGTTAAGGGAAATGCCAGTCCCTTTGCCAACAAAATTAACAATGTGCAGTTTCACAGCAGTCAGACAGGTGTAACTCATGCTGGTATTCTTAAATAGAATGTGCATAAATGAGTTACACCCTGCTGTTATATTACACCAATAGAGCTTTAGTTTTATTCCTTTAAACACAGATCATTAAGGTTTGTTGGTATTATCACTTTTGTCAGTGCAAACTTCAATGGTACACTCTCACAGAAACAAAACCTACACACTCCCAGTTAATCTTCATGTTTTATATACAAAACTGGAAATGCTCCTCCAAATATAAATTCTTCTACCCTAACTTTTATTCAATCCTGACTTATGCTCCAAAACTTGTTTTTCTTTCTAAGGCATTATAGTCCCCCCTTTTCCTTTCTCTATAATGATTTCCATTCCTCATAACTTAATTGTAGGAGATGAGACATTATCTCTCATTGTTTCTGTTCTGTTTAGTCTGCGAAAGATCTGCCTCTTTCTACAAGCTGCTAAAAAGCCGTTAATTGCAGCTCCTGTTTGTACCAAACCTTCCCAAGTCTTTGAATTGTAAATGTACAGCATGGTAACTCTCCTTAATCTATTTAAAGAGGATGTTTTCACTTGATTTAGGGGAGTTCATATTTGTGAATTTATGGTACTGCGTCAGTTTCCTAATGTGCATATGAATATATCTTTTATTTTAATGAAATTCTTTGTATTTCTGTGTTTTGGCCATGGCTATAGATGACCCTTTTTCAGGTCATGGCTAAAAATAGTCCATATGATTCAGCCCACTCAAGTGGATATGAAAAGAATGAACAAATAGTGTGCAGAGTGACTGCAGAATCAGTTGCAAGAGATAAATGGACTATCGTACTATTTTATGAGAAACAGCTTAGAATATACATGAAGTTGCACTTCAATGCTTAAAGATCACGTGCAATTTTTTTAGTGTTTCCTTTTGTTATGATTATTCTCTCATCAAGTCACACGGGCTTTCTAGTTCTAAAAAATGTACTTTAGTTAATTCAGTGGAACTGAATGAATTAAGTTTAACAAAATCCTGTGTTTGCATTTGCCATAATCTGAGTACTGCTCACACTACATAGAAAACAATACATTGAATAGCTGTCTAATTTCTTCCTAAGTCTGTGTCATCTGGTCCACTTTCTGGGGTGAAACTGTACCACGTAGGTTTGTTTTTGGTAGTCTGCAGCATAGCTCACCACAAAGTAACACAGAATGCAGCACAGTCAATCACTCAGTTAATTAGACAATAAATTATTAAATAATTAAATCCCATTATTTTCAAGAAAAATGTAACAACAGCAAACTGGAACAGAATAAATTCATTGTAAAGCTTGCAGTGCTTGGCATATAGAGCAACAGCATTGATGCGATACATAGTGGCCTACAATGGCATGATCTCTTTTAGGTAGAAAACTAAGGGCATGAGAATCAGCTCAACGACAGCCCTGCAGCAAAATGCATTTTTGTGTGCAATATACTGAACGGATTAGTCACAGAATAAAAATGGTTGGACTAAGCTGTGCATTTGTGAAGATAATATTTCTGAACAAGTGAGGGTGTGCTTCAGGATAAAAGTTTATCATAATGAGCTATGAGAGTTGAAAGATCAAGCATCACATTCTCTTGTCATGATGAAATTGCCTCAATAACACTTTTACACACACACACACACACACACACGCACGCACACACATGCGCGCACACACACACACACACACACACACACACACACACACACACACACACACACACACACACACACACACACACACACACACACACACACACAGACACAGACACACACACACACACACACACACACACACACACACACACACAAATAAACAGCTATTTCCACTATCGAACACACAGGAGCTGCCTTGCTTAAACGGACACACACGTTTGAATAAACAGCTATTTCCACTAACGAACACACACAGGAGCTGCCTTGCTTAAACGGAAATATTCACCTTACCTGTAAATGGGTCCGGACTCCGGAAAACAGTACTCCAACTCCATTGTCTCAGCAAACCCGTGCTCAACTTAACACTTCCCTGCAGGAAAAACTTACCTCACTCCTGATTGGTCCTGTGCTCAAATCCCTGCTTACCTCTTTCCCGATTGGTCCTGTCTGTGGCTCAAGCAGTCCGGAGCTCCTCTCTTCTGTGCCATCTACCGCATGGCATCTTGGGCATCTGCAGGGCAGAAAATACCTTCTCTGCATCTGGACTGCTACTCAGGCAGTCAGAGTTCGCAGAGATTCCTAGTCATCTGCGGGGCAGTTTGAGTGTGTCCGCGCATGCGAGGCAGTTCCGGTACTCGGTAAAAAAAAAGAAACATTTTTTTTTAAGTTTATGCTTTATGTTATGTATTTCTTTTATTTCTAGGTGGGAGGGCTGCAATCCTGCAGACCGATAGCACGAGCCGGCCCTGCTTAATATTTTCCAGTATGTTTAGAAAAGTGTATTGAGAATCTTGGGGTATGTTGGGGGATCTGTAGCAAGCTACAATTTGGATTGCAGTGTTACCTAGTGTTAGTTGCACCTGGAGAATTTCAGACACATTGTGTTGGGCAACTAGCCTGGTGGTGTGAATATCCTTGGTAAATATTGACACTCTTCCACCTTTAGTGTTTCGGTCCTGGTTTGGTGACCGAAAAGTGTGGTAAGAGTTGTAGCCTGGTATTGCATGGGTGCTCTCTGGAGCCTTGAACCAGGTCTCAGTTACTGCACAGATATCGATGTCTCAAGAGAGTGCATTTTGAGGTTTAGACTTCTAGCATTGAGTAGCATTACCTTCAGATTTTGCATGCTTGTACCTGTTACGGTGGTGGTTTTGTCCTTTTAACTTTGCCTAAAAAAGGCACTATAGGGGTGGCAAGAGCCTTAGTCAGTAACCTGAATCCCAGGGGCGACAGGTGCAGACCATCTCTGGCAAAGCATCATGGTCTGTCAATCATGTCTTCCCAGGCAGACAGATACTGAATCCCCTCTGAATGACACCAGAAGCTTAGCCAATTGTTGAAGTCAATCATTTTGTCCTTATATTGTGGTATCATTCTGGGCGAAGGCAGGATGCTACTTAGGGCTAGAGTCATACCTGCCTGGGCCACATGATCTGAGAACTCTTCCATGTTTCTTTTCATGTAGTCCAGAGAGTTATGTCTCAAGTCATTCACTCCAACATGGACAATGACAGAGTCATATTTGTACTTGTTGTGGAGTGACTTGAGTGCATGCATTATGTGGCGGATCCTGGCACTTGACAGGCAGCTGACTGTAATTTTCTCCTTGTTCAACCTGGTTAGTGGGACATCAGTGTGCCGGACTATAGAGTCACCCATGACAAAGGTCAATCTGCAGCATCCCTATGTGTTCTTGGCTTTGGAGAGTGTGTTTTTTACCTGTGCAGCCGTGATTACAGGAACTTTGCATTCTTCCAGTATAGAGATGGGCCCTCTAGGGAGTGAGAGGGGGGTAAAGTTAGCACTGAACCTATCTGCCAGGATGTTGGCAATATCAGTTGGTTCTGTATATTTAGTGCCATTGTGTTGTAACTCAGAGCAGATCTGAGTGTTGCCATTGAGATTCTTGACATAGCTATAGAATGCTTTCTGGTTGTGTTAAGGGTCAGTGGCAATTTTGTTTTTGTATCTAGCTTTGGAGAATTTTATGAGGGATCTCAGCTTCTTACTGAGGTTGACCAGGGAGTTCCTCCAGTCATGAGATTTTACTCTTTTTTGCAACAGTTTCTTTATTCTGTTGTAGAGTTTGTTTATGGCAGAGGACCACCAGATTGGTTTCTTTTTTTTGGAGGATAGTATCTTGGTTCTAGAGCAGATCTGGGTGCTTTCCTTGAAATTGTGGACATATGTGAAGAAAGCCTTATTATTGTCTTTAGTAGATGTAGCCAGTTTGGACTTGAAGTTTGCTTTGGAGGATTTCACTCGTGCTTTTATTTGCTTGTTCAGGCTAAGGAGAGATTAGACACCTGCTCCTTCTTGATTTTGGACAGCATTTTTTTATTATAACGTTTATTTATTGTAGATATCCACCAGACTGGTTTTCTCTTCCTTGAGGAGGATGAATTCGTCCTGTCTGGTATTCCTGATTCATGCAGATATATAAATGCTCATATAGTACTTTGGTTCATAGGCTCATAGGTTCATAGGTTGGTACTAGGCTATCGGCCCTAAGGCCTATGCAAGCCTAACCATAACAATTCCCTGGAAATTTTTTCCCACAATATTTACTTCTCTGGGCCCCTGTCTAGCAGGGCGACTGATATGATCCCCGGGGTGAATTTCCTATCTCCCATCCAATCATCAAGGTTCCTTTTGAAGAGGACCAATGAGGTGCTCTGTTTGACATGTATGGGCAGTCAATTCCAGAGTATGGGGAGTCTCTGTGTCAGGAACCTATCCCTCCAGCATGTTTTATTCATTGTGATGATAAGGCTAAGATCCCTGGAGCGTGTGGCTCTGAGAGATTGGGATTTCTTTAAGTGGAGCATGTCCAACAGCTCAGGGTTTGGCATGGCCTTGTATGTTAAGCAGAGATCACCTCTGAGTAGACGATATGCCACAGAGTATAGCTGGAGTTTTTTTAGATGGCCAGCATAGGGCATCTGCTTTAGGCCTGTGATTCTTTTAGTGAGGTATTTCTGTGGCCTTTCCAGTTGTTGAAGATGTCTTGTGAGGTAGATACCAAATGGGGCATTACACTCTATAATGGGTTTAATGAAGGATGAGTACAGTGGGACAATGACCTCCTTTTTTCTGGATGAAAAGCCCTTAGTGATGAGGTGTGCCACGTAGAAGGATTTCCTGACTGTTGTGGCAATGTGCTTATCGAAAGTGAGACCACTGTCCACTTGTGTCCCTAAGTCTCTCATCATACTTTCAATGTTTAGTGTCCTGCCACCTATGTGGTAGGTCATGGGTACATGTTTTTTTCCAAAGGGGATGACTATGCATTTCTTGGCATTAAGCTTGAGCCCATGGCTCTGGCACCAGGCATCTGTTTCTGTAAGGCCCTTTTGTAGAATATCCACATAATTTGGGGATTCAATAATGGCTCCCAGTTTGCAGTCATCTGCAAACTATGTTAGCCAGAGTCCCTTAGTGTTAGCCTGTACTTCAGAGAAGTAGATGCCAAACAAGAGTGGTCCCAAGACAGAACCCTGAGGTACTCCACTTGTCACTTGTCTGGAGCTGGATTTGGAGTCGGCTACTTTTACAGTCTGGGATCTGTCAGTAAGCCAGTTGGCAACCCATTGAGTGACGTAGGGATTTATGCCCAGATTAGTAAGTTTATCTATGATTCCAGAGTGAGGGATGGTGTTGAAGGCCTTGGTGAGGTCCAGAT
This sequence comes from Protopterus annectens, assembly GCF_019279795.1. Classification (NCBI taxonomy): domain Eukaryota; kingdom Metazoa; phylum Chordata; order Ceratodontiformes; family Protopteridae; genus Protopterus; species Protopterus annectens. Next base: position 811,173,127 of record NC_056729.1, read on the forward strand.
AGGCTGTGTGGACCACCTTAACATCGTCCACAGCTCTGGAGACCGATTTGAAGAAGTCAATCAGATTTAGGAGACAAGATTGGCCCTTCACAAACCCAAACTGGGTGGGGACCAGTGTCTGGAGGTTGCCAATGTCTTTGTTTATAAGTTCCATGATAATGCGTTCCATGCCCTTGCAGATCAAGCTTGTCAGACTGATGGGACAGTAGTTCCTGGGATCCAAGGTGGATCCTCCCTTGTGGAGCGGGATAACTGTAGCTGTATGCCACTCAGTGGGCACGAAGCCTGAGGTGAGGCTATGATTAAACATGACACTTAGGTGGGGTGCCAGTTCATTTTGTATTTCATGTAGTACACAGCCTGGGATGTCATATGGTCCCATGGATGCTGTATTCTTAGCTTTGGAGAGTGCTGTTTCTACCTGTTTGGCTGTGATTATCGGAATTTGGCAATCTTTTGGTATTGAGATGGGCCCTTTAGGGGGTGAGAGGGGAGTGAAGTTAGCACTAAATCGATCTGCCAGGATATCGACAATATCCTTGGGATCAGTATATTTAATGCCATTCTGTTGTAGCTCAGAGCAGATCTGAGCATTGCCATTTAGATTCTTGACATAACTATAGAATGCCTTGTGGTTGTCTTTGGAATCTTTGGCAATTTTATTTTCGTAACTAGCTTTTGAGGATTTTATGAGGGATCTCAGCTTCTTATTGAGGCTGGTGAGGGAGTTTTTTGCATCCTGGGATTTTCCTCTTTTCTGCAACAGTTTCTTCCTTCTGTTGTATAGTTTGTTTGTAGCAGGGGAACACCAGATTGGCTTTCTTTTTTTTGGAGAATAGCATCTTGATTCTATTTGGGATGGCACGATTCATGCACGAGTGGATGTGCTCGTACAGTGCCTTAGTGTAGGATTTTGCAGTCAAACTTCCAGATCCCATCTGTGTGGGTGTTGTGAAGTTTGTCACTTCTGACTTCAGTAGCATGAAGTTGGCTTTGGAGAAGTTTTTTAAGGAGGTTCCTTACTGGGGGGTGGGGTGGGATGTGGATGTCAAGGGTGATTTGCTTATGGTCAGACCTGACCAATGAGGGGGTGACCACTGGTGTGGAGCATCTATCGCCCATGTTGGTAATGACCAGGTCTAGGATATTGGAGCCCCTGGTGGGACAATGGATTAGTTGATCCAGGGCATTGGAATTTATGAATTCCAAGAACCATTGGGAAAAGGAGTTGGTACCCGAGTAGTTTTCCCAATTAATGGGAGGGTAGTTGAAATCACCTAGTATTAGGGTGTTTGGTTGTATCTTAATATTTTCCAGTATGTTTAGGAAGGTGTAGTGAGAATCTTGTGGTATGGTGGGGGATCTGTAGCAAGCTACAATTTGGATTGCAGTCTTACACAGAGTTAGTTGCACCTGGAGAATTTCAGATGCATTGTGTTGGGCAACTAGCCTGGAGGTGTGAATATCCTTGGTGAGTATGGACACTCTACCACCTTTAGTGTTTCGGTCTTGGTTTTGTGGCCAAAAAGTGTGGTAAGAATTGTAGCCTGATATTGCAGGGGTGCTCTCTGGAGCCTAGAACCAGGTCTCAGTCACTGCACAGATATCAGTGTTCTCCATTTTTAGGAGTGCCTTGAGAGAGTGCATTTTGAGGTTTAGACTTCTAGCATTGAGTAACATTACCTTCAGAATTTGCATGCTTGTATCTGTTACGGTGGTGGTTTTATCCTTTGAACCTTGCCTAAAAAAGGCACTCTAGGGGGTGGCAAGAGCTTTAGCCAGTAACCTGAATCCCAGAGGTGACAGGTGCAGACCATCTCTGGCAAAGCATCGTGGTTTGTCGATCATGTCTTCCCAGGTAGACAAATACTGGATCCCCTTTGAATGACACCAGAAGCTTAGCCAATTGTTGAAGTCAATCATTTTGTCCTTATACAGTGGTATCATTCTGGGCGAAGGCAGGATACTACTCAGGGCTAGGGTCATACCTGCCTGGGTCACATGATCCAAGAGCTCTTCCATGTCTCTTTTTATGTAGTCCAGGGAGGTACATCTCAAGTCATTTACTCCAGCACGGACAATGACAGAGTCATATTTGTACTTGTTGTGGAGTGACTTGAGTGCATGCGTTATGTGGCGGATCCTGGCACCCGACAGGCAGCTGACTGTAATTTTCTACTTGTTCAGGTGTAGGTTTGGACATATGTGCCATTTGAGGGGGAGGGGGCTGTGAAGCTATTTATACCTTCCCTCAGGAGGTTGTAATCAGCTTTGGGGAAGTTTTTTTGTTTGACCCTAGCTAGAAGGGGTCATGGGAGATGGTGATTTTGAAAGCGACTGCTTTGTGGTTGGATCTTACCAGGGATGATGACACTATAGGATGCTGCAGTGGTTACTCATGTTTTTTAATACCAAGTCCTACATATTTTAACCTCTTGAGGGGCTGTCAACCAACTGGTCCAAAGCATTTCAATTGATGAAATAAAGGAATATCTGGGCATTTCTGTTTTGGCATGAGTAATTTCTTCAAATGTATGGTTGGATAGTTAAAGTCACTTAGGATCTGGGTAAAGGGTTGAATCTTGATAGAGGCAAAGAGGACCAGATAGGTGGAGTAGGCATCTTGATTCAGAGTTGGAGGCTTGTAGCTAACTATGATTTGAATAGGGCTCTTGTCAATTGTGAACTGCAGTTGGAGTATTTCCTGTGCACCATACTGTTTGACCAGCCAAGAGGTGTGTATGTCTTTTATATATATTACAACTCCACCTCCTTTTGTTTTGCTGCCAACAGTTTTGAGTCTGAATGAATAATAGGATGAGTAAACTGGTATGGCTGGGGTGGTCTTCACAGCTTTGAACCAGGTTTCTGTGACTGCACAAATGTCAGCTTCTTCTATGGCTAAGAATGCTTACAATGAGTGCAGTTTCATGTTTAGACTCTTACTGTTTAGCAGCATCACCTTCAATTTACCTTTTGATGAAATTTTCATGTTGGTAGTTTTAACCTCATGGCATTGCCTAAAAAAGGCACTATGGGGGAAGCAAGAGCCTTTCTCAGGAGCCATAAGCCCAAGGGAGACAGATGCAGGCCATCTCTGGCAAAGCATTGAGGCTTGTCAGTCATGTCATCCCAGGCTGTCAGGTACTTGATCGCCTTGGAAGGACACCAGAAACTAAACCAATTGTTAAAATCAATAATTTTCTGTTTGTATTGAGGCATCATTCTGGGTTATGGTAGAATGCTGCTTAAAGCTAGGAGCATACCTACCTTGGACACATACTCAGCAAGCTTGATCATGTCTCTCTTCATATTGTCCAGGGAAGTACATCTCAAGTCATTCACTCCAACATGGACTATGACAGAGTCATAACAGTATCTGTTGAGAGACTTGAGTGCATTGGTGATATGCCGGATTCTGGCACCCGACAAACAACTAACCGTGACTTTCTCCTTACCGAACCTGGTGAGGGGCACATCTGGGTGTCTCACAATGGAGTCTACTATGACTACTATGTTGGATTTATGTTTAGGCCTAGTGGCTGTGAGACACAAGTACGTGGACTATGTGTGGTGTGTGGTGTGGTGAGCAGTGGAGTTTGTGTGTGTTTATGCTTAAGAGGTCTCTTTTGCTTGGGCATGCTTTTGTTGAGCTCCTCTGTATTTGTGGGGGTGTGTTGTGTAGGTGTGGGTGGTGCTTGAGGTGTGGTGTTTGTGTTGCCAGCCTTCTCAGTGCCAGGTATACTGGTTCCTAGCTAACACATCAGCCTTGCTACTTGGGGTGCAGTCTTGTTCTGGAATTATACCAAAGTCCAAGGGCTTCTGTCTCCTCTTCAGGTCTTGCCTCTTCTGTTCTTTATATTGTCCTCCCCATCACTGTTTGCTGACTGTTGACATTCAAGCTCATCATTTCCCTTCTCACGCTAATGTTTAGGTCCCTGTCTCTCATACTTATATAAACTTTGGAGGCACTCTTGTGTACTATTTTCTCAGGTGACATATCTTCCCCTCTTTACCCGCCAGCCTACTTGCCTTTTTGGCACCAGAGGGCTTGCTTTTTACTTAGTCTCTCTAATTATAAGAACATAGCTGACAGATATAGTTGCTGTCTTTTACTCTTTGCCACCACCCACTCCATTTCCCTGTCTGTCCAGTGATTCCTATCCCCTGACCCTTCCTTCTGAATGCTAAACAGCTGCAATTCGGCTTTGGATAGAATGTCCCTGACTTCTTCATCAAATTTTAAAAACAGTCACTTCCTATCCTTTTATGCATACAATACTGCTGGAAATGATAGGCTGACTCAAAATCCAATATCAAGCAAATGTTTTTTATATGTAAGGAGAGATTTCCTCAAATTAAGTAACGGCTTAGAATAGTCAGTCATAAAAAGCAGCTTATGCTTATTCTACAGCACACCACTTGCTTTCTTGCTATATCCAATTATCCAGTCTCTATAGTTCTTGAAGAAGTGTGGTCAAGCAGCACAGAGTATGTGTGTGTGTGGTGTGGGAGTGGGGGGTGGGGGTGTGTGGTTAGCCTGAACAGTATGGGCATCTGATTTATAAATTTTGTCATTCGGGGAAACAAGTTAATTTTTAATACACTTAATAAAACCCTAGATGCCATTTATGATGAGTGAAATGGAAGAGGAAGTGCTGGCCAGACAAGCTGAGCTGCTGAAAGTATTTAAGAAGGCTAACACACATGATCATTTGTTACTGCTATAAGGCTGACTGCAGCTTGCAGGATCATATTTGGAATCCTACATGGTCTCATCAATATTGCAAGCCAGGAAAGTTGAGCAGCTTGAAATGGGTATACATTACGAGATTGCAGAATGCTGTAATCGAAGGGCATTTACATTGAAAATACAGTTTATCGAAGTTGCTCTTGTGGGGGGGGGCTGCACCCCCAGCTAATTATATATACCAACTCCGAGATTGTACTACAGTGAGGAAAGGGCAAATTTTCCAATCTTCACTGTACTGCTATCTTACTATAAACACCTCAGTGAATGGCAGTTCGATGTACAGTGCCATTCGATTAAATCACTTTAAGATACCATGATATAAAGCCACTTGAAACAGAGGTCAGATTGCTAAAGAAAGAAAGACGTTAGCTGCTTAAGAGACCTCACACACTCTTGTGTGGCTGCTGTAAAGGATTTCAAGGATTGACTGGGGCAGCATGTAGGGAAACTTGATGATCTGCAAAATCGTAGCAGAAGAAGTAATGTACTTGTCAAAGGGTTGCTAGAGTCTATTGTAGAGAAAGAGTTAAGACACTTTTTTTGAATGTCTCTTTGCAAAGATGTTATGGCTGCCAGAGTATCTACTGCCTAACATTGAGAGTGTCCATCTTGTGGGACCAGTTCAAAAGAGAAAGGCTGGTCCAAAACATATGCTGCGTGGTCTCACTTCTTCCATTTCTCACTATCATGGGTTCCATTCTCCTAAAATGTGTTTTCTGGAAATCTTTCCTACAAGTGTTGACATGGAATGCCATGCACATGCACTGCTCTAGAGAATATCAGTGTTGAATCCCCCAAAAATGAAAAACAACAATGTTGGCAGAAACACAGATGGCTGAAGAAAGTCCATTTAATAAAAGTGCTAAGTGCTTTTGCACCTCAGCAATTTGCCTTCAATGGAACAATTTCAAAGCAACAAACCATCCCCTTATATACTAACTAGGCTAACTGTTCACAATATTAATTAATTAAATAATCAAATTTCAAAAATGTTTTAAAGTGCCAATACATGCACTTAATCCAAATACAAATAGATGTTATAAAAACTATTTGAAGAAGAAGCACATGAAAAGAATTGAATGAAACATACATACAATAACATGATATGACATCCCCCACATTTTTACAAACAGCCTATTCAAAAAACTGCTGAATCATATTACATAAATAAAGTACAAAATTACTAAATTTCAATAAAAAAACATCAAAAAGTGAAATTACTATCCAAATTCATTCCCCTAGGATGTACTGTATGATAACTTATGTTCCAACCTATTCAATTCCCTTTTAAAGTTTCCCACAGAATTTCTGGGACATGCCAACACACTGAAAATAAACCCCTCACTGTTACCATTATGTACGGACACAAAATGGGAAGCCACAGGACTATTTAAATTACTCCTCCTGATATCACCCAAATGTTCAAGAATACAAACTTTTCCCCTCCTTGTGGTCTGACCAATATACCAAAAAGGACTAGAACAGTCACAACCAATGGCATAAATAATCCCACAAGAAAGACAATCAAATCTTTCAAAAGCAAAATATCTTTTGTCATTAATCTTGACACCATGCAAGTTTCTGACTCTGTTGCATACTGAATAATGCCCACACCTATATATACCCACTTCCCTTACAGCTTAGGGGTAATCCAGCTTTTTAATAAGTAACTCCTTCAAGTTACTAAACCTCCTATAGGAGAAAGTTATGTGGTTGGGAAACAGCCTACCAACCTGCATATCATCTATCACAATGTGCCAATATTGCCTCACAATCCTTTCTAACAGCTTAGAGAAATTAGAAAATGTAGTTACAAAAAATAACCTCTGATTATCATCCATACGGACACTGCTTGTACTTGAGTCATTGTTTCATTGTGCATAGCCTGCACTAATTCTACCATTGTTTCTGGGACTTTAAATCATTACAGTACTACCCAAATCAGCTTTCTTGGGACCTTATCATATGCTTTCTCCAAGTCTAGGAATGCCCAGTCGTACTCTTTTCTCATCTCTAGCTTCTTCTCAAGTATCTGTCTCACTGCAAACATCAAGTCAGTTGTGGTGTATCCTGATCTGAATTTGAACTGCTTATCTCGCATCGTACTCTCTACTACTCTGCATATCTGTTTATCAGTCACCCTGTCCACAACATTCAGACAATGTGACAGGACTTTGGTACCTCTGTACTGCCCACAGTTCTGGATGTCTTCTTTGTTCTTGTACACTGCAATGAGTACTCTCAGGAGCCATTTCTCCCTATCTCACCCAGCATCTTTATCAAATCTGCTATGACTTCATCTAAGCCTGCTGCTTTCTCTGACTTTATTTCTGTTAATGCTATTCTTACTTCTTCTAAGGTGGGCTCCTCTTCTTCTGTCATCGTAGGCTGTGTAAGGGACAGTAAAGCTTTTGTGGGGTTTTCTTCATTCAGAAGTTGCTGGAAGTATTTCTTCCATCTGCTTCTGATGTCCTGTGGACTGATGAGCAGGTTGTTGCTGGCATCCCCTATAAAGGGTGTCTCACTATCTTCGTTATATTTCTGGCATTGCCTAGAAACTTGATATAGTTTGTTTGTGCCATCTACTGAGTCACTTTCCAGAAGTTGGTAGAGTGCCTCTGATGCCCTGTTCTTTGCTATTGCAAATCCTTTATTAGTTTCTTTGTTAGCCAACCAGTACTCATGGTCTGCCTTTTCTACCTCACACCTTTTCCTGCACTCCTTTCTTTTGATGACTTTCTGGACTTCTACATTTCACCACCAACTTATCTTATGTACCTTATTTCCATACCTGACTCGACCACATGTCTTTTCTGTAGTCCACACACATGTTGTTTTGAGGTGTTGCCATTCTTCTTCAACTGCACCTATTTCTTTCTCTTCTTGGGGTGCTAGAGCCCTGAGTAATTCCCTGAACTGTTGTATTTTCTGTCCAGTCAATTTCATTTCTTCAGCTTGGTCTCTGTTAATGTTAGAGCCTTATCTGACCATAGCTTGTAGCTGATTGTGGCAACCAGTGGTTTATGCTGTGGGCTGACTTTCACTAGGGATGACTTTGCAGTCACAGATTCTACCCCAGTGCCCTTTCCTTACTAGGAGAATTCTATCTGAGTTGCATGTTGGCCACTCGTGTATGTCACCTTGTGATTGTCTCTCTTTCTGAACCACTGATACTGCAACTGTATCTCTTTCGGAATCATTTGCCAGACAGATGTCTAGAATGGCATCTCCTTCTTTATTCCTTTTGCCCCACCCATGTCCTGTTCTGTCTGTCACATATCAAGTCACCCATTATCAACACCAAATCATGTTGTCCTGCTTTATCTAGTAGGTCCTGCAACAGCTGTACGAATGCATCCTTTTCCTGATTATCACAACACTGTTGTGGGGCATAGGCTGAGATTATGAATACTGCCCTGTCATTACACCATGAGTCTGACTGCCAGGAGTCTGTCACTTAATTCTATTGATATCCCTGACTGTCTTCTGAAGCATCTCTCTCACCACAAATCCCACACCATTTCTAGCTGTCTTCTTCTTGAGTAGTGGACTCTGGATTCCAAGCCAAGTGTCTTAGCTGCACTGCCCTTCCATCTTGTCTCTTGGAAACATAGGATGTCCAGCCTCCTCCATACCATCATGTTAGCCACTTCCAAGCTGTGTCCTGATAGTGAGCCTATTTTGGTAGGTTGATTGGTTTTACATCAAGATTTCGCTCAACAGAGCTATCAGAGGTAAGCCAGATTGGGCAACTGGACACCAGCCAGCCAGTAGCTTACTGATCCAGGGTTTCTGAGTTTTATGGTAGGCTCACACTTGCCAAAAGGGGCACATACACCCCCCACCATTAACATAGGTCCCTGGCATAGGTCAGAGTAGGCTGGGTCCTCGACCCACATATCAATGGCAAATACCTATACCCATTTGGCAATATTAGTCCACATGACTGAATCACCCAGAACCATATTTTACACTGTTGAGTGGCTATCCCTGCCACATGGCACAGTCTGTGAACTATGTTCTCCCATCTTAAGGATACTGCTCACCACAGTAGATGCTCATACAACTCTTACCCTTATAGGGCACCATGTAGAGTCTGCTACTGCCCACAGTTCCATTTGTGAGTTTGGGGTGGAACCAATCAGCATATTTTATGGATGTGGGGGAACCCCACTGAAACATGGGGAGAAAATGCAAACTCCAAATAGGCATTGGTCGAGGTCAAGATCAAACATTGGCCCTTGTGCATGGGAGGCAAGGACCTTAATTACTATGCCATCTGGTCTCTTGTCATAGGTTTAGTTACTCTGAAATGTGTTATTAGACACTTTTCCTGGGAATGATTCTGTGGTGTAGCTATCTAATGCTCGGCTACAAAGAATATAAGTGACAAAGGCATAGGTTCAAATTCATTCAGGAACAATCATTGTTATTTCTATCCTGTGTTCCATTTTCCTGAAATTAAGCATTACTATCATCAGGTCATAAGATATATCATGGTTTTTTCAAACAAAATTTCTTCATAAATTCATCTATCATGGTTGAGCTAAGAAGAGGAGGAATATGGGACAATGTCCCATTTCTATCCTGCTAGGCCTTATTTGTTCACCTAGCTCTACTCTCTGCTTTCTTCCCCTTTTCATGTCTGTCCTGAACTCCCATTACCAAATTATAATATGGTCAAGAAATAAGTAGACACAACACACATGCACAAGCATACTAAGGTCTTATAAAAATAATGAAAAAAATATTATTTTTCTGTGATAATACAGAGCATGATAGCTGACAGAGAGCATTGTTGTTGGACACCTACAACCACAGCAAAATGGCACTCCACAACCTATGTCAAAAATGAAGAAAGTCCTTGGCATGCATTAATCAGTCATGCAAGTGATCTAAGCATTGCTGCACATACTAATCTAAAATTCAGTACAATTGTTGCCTTCATTAAAATCCCTTCAATGCTTCAGTACACACATGGAATTATTTTTACTTTGTCAATGCAATAATTGGGAGTTTCAAATTCCCTGGTGGCTGTATGTTTTTTTTTAATGTTTGGTTTGCTGTCTGTTCATGTGCTACACTTCTTGGTATGTGTGCGTTATGACATTTGCTCTGACAGCTTCCTTAGTTTCCCTTGATGATGTACTGGTATGGAGAATTTCAGTAGGAAAATCCTGGGCTCAGTTTCCTTGAGGCTTGTCTTTCATTTCTTGTCATTATTTTGCACAATGTGCTAAACTTTCCTGATATGTGTGTGCTATGATTACATTTACTCTGACTGCTGTATTGGCTTCCTTGCTAGGAAACGGTGTATATACTAGAATGTTGATTGAACTGATGGGTTGACCATACCTCTCAACTTCTTAAAAAAGAAAAAAAATGGTCAAAGCCAAATATTTTTCTGACTTCAACCGGCAATATTTTACAAATAATTTGCCAGAAAAAAAATACAATATTATGATAAACAGACAAAAAATATGAGGCAAAATTTTGTACTGTTGAAACGTATGGGGTTGACTTACCTGAGGGTATCATATTTGCCTTTTTTAATGACAGTAATATTATAGCACAGGTCCACTGCTAACACTCTAATGTTTTCAAGACTGGTACAGAATGGCACGTCATGTTGCGTTATTGTACCCCACCTGTCTAGTCTAGATTTCACATTTTTCTGTAGTCACATAATGTGATACCACCTTCTTTATTCTGCTTTTCAAACATTCTTTGTTGCGCAACTCCCTTTGAAATTTTTTATGTCCATCTTTGTGGGTTCTGTTGGAATAGTGTAACTTGTACTCCAGTCCCACTCCATCTGTGTAATTTTCTCTTTCATGGTAAATTTTTTTGTAGGTCTATCTGTCTATCTATCTTACTATCTATCTATAATGGCATACATTACATCAACATTGCCATCCCCTGTACTTGAACTAGCTATGACTACCTTCAATGTTTACCTATGCTTCTCATACTTAACACTGTCTTAGAGATGATTTAGCACAATGTGACCACAGGGCTGTACTGCAGCCATGACAAGGAGATGCTCATCATGAGCATTGGCCTGGCAGCATTCATAGGGAAATTGTTCATAGGTTAGTACTAGGCTAACTGCCCTTGTGAGCCATTGTAAGCCTAGCCAATTATCCCTTGTGAGACTCAATCCCTGCACCTTGTGTTTGTAAGGCAAACACCTTAACCATTCATGTATAATTAACATTGTTGCTCATTTTGGTTACAGTGTAAATTATGCTGGCTTGCCTGTGGTCACAAGCATGGCATTTCTGAATCCCTCAAACTGAAGTAGACAGTAGCCTTTCTCAACAGGTGTGAGGAAACTATGATGAGCAGCTGATCCTCATGGTCTTGTCCTCCTTTGAGGAACTGGTGCCAAAGGCTACTGCTGGGACTGGATCCTTTTTTGTAGATGTGATTACTGTGGCAATTTAAAAGCTCCATTGTGGCAAGGCTACAAGAGTCAACAATGTTTTTTGACAGCAGTCCTGAAGGGGCTGAATATTTTTAGCTTTTCATTGTTAATCAAACTTTCTGGAGTTGTCTGATAAGTTATACTAATACCTCTGGATAGAAAGCCAGAGTAGTAGTGGTTGCCATTAAAAGAGAGATAGAGAGTCAAGTCTGTTCCCATTACAAAATAATTAGACCCCTTAGCTTCACTGACAAAGACTATGCTAACTTGTTGGAAAGGAGACCTTGGTCAGTATTCATCGTCCAGGGCTTCATATTTTTGCAGAGTTAATAATGAAGACCAGTACTACATGGTTTTGTAAATTATTCAGATGACTCAATAAAAATCCATGTAGGCTCCGTGTAGAGTCTACATGGAATGTATCCATGTATACGGCCATTATTCCTCCTCGACAGTGCACCATACATATTAATTATGGTGAGCTGCAGAGGGAGATCACAGTATCATGGATATTGAATCCATACAAGCAGCAGTGTAGAGGCTGTCCTGTACTAGTGGACTGTCCACAAAAGTTCTGGACAGTTGGTAAGCACAACACAATACCTTTCAGCCTGTTAGCCTGTACCAAAAAATGAACAACAAATTTTACTACATGAAATTGCAATTTATTTATTTATTTATTTATTTTTTACATTTATGTGCTGTTTGTGCTGTACTGTGTGGTGCTTAGTAATGCCAAGTTGCACTTATACACATACAGCAGACATCTGGTATATATCTAAAAACAGAAACTGGATATAATCAATTTTCTTTTTCTGTTTGCCAAGTGCAGCGTGGTGCTTAGCAATGCTGAGCAGCACTTATACACATACAGTAGACATTTTGTATATATCTAAAAATGGAAACCGGGTGTAATCACTTTTAACTTTTTTTCTATTTTTCTTTTGTTGTTTTATATTTTTCTTGTTTGCGTGGTGAGGTATGGCTCTTAGCTGTGCTTCACTTTGCTTATGGATACAGTAGACATTTGCTAGACATCTAAAAATAGAAACTGGATGTATTCAAGTGTTGTTCTGTGGTGCTTAGCAACACGCAAACCCACACAGCAAAGCTGCGCTATGCTTACAGGCACTTGTGTAGTATATGTGAAGATATATGAGTTCCCTTCAATATCCCAGTTGCTAGATAGATTGAGTTATGACCTACAGTGAAGTAGGTCCTGGGTTTGAGTCCTGAGCAGTCATGCATTTTACATTTATTGCTGTGAAAATGTGCCAGATGACTGAAAAATCGGTGTAGTTTAAAATAAAAAAAAATGTTACATATGGAAAAGCTGTGCAGTGCTAAAGCAATGCTTAAATATGGTCACCTGTCTATTCCTGTTTGTGTGTTGCTAAGCTGTGCTTACACATAGATTATGTGAGTATGCGCAATGCCAAGCAGCATGGCACTTTTTTGAAAGTTACAGCATGATGTGTAAAGGTGGGAATGCAGCCTATTTATAGGCCAATAGGCAAGAATTTCACATAATTCCTTGGAGTTCTAACGTGGCTGTGAATATGTCTGGTGCTGCCGAAGAAGTGCACTTTTGTGCACAGAAGTTGGGAGTGCAGGAGTCCTGAGTGTTTATTGGACTCCTGGTCAAGAATTATGAACCCTGGCTGCTGCAGAGCAATTACCAGGGCTCAGAGTATAAGTCTGAGGCCTGAGATCGGTTGGCTAGGGAACTTACCACTGCTACTGTTATCCCCTGCACTGGTGAGAAGTGTCATTACCACTATGATGATCTGAAGCGTAGAAAGAGGAGAACATTGGACACCAGGGTCCAAGAGGCTAGGGCTGGGCAAACCTCACAGATATGTAAAAGTATATTTGACAATAATTTAGAAATATACAAGCTGAATGTGTGCATCGTATGCATTATGGTTTGTTTCTCTTCCCACAGCTGCAGAAGACAGAGCTCACAATGTCCTGTCCCATGCAGGGCACCTGACCAGGATGAGGCAATTGTGTGGTAAGTAGGACAACATCAAAGTAATAACTTAATGCATAATGTAATTATACAATAAATTGCTTACAGAGTTTGCCGTCTTAACAGTCAGGTATGACATACCTGGGACATCCTACATCTTTATTAATGTGTCACTGCCTACCTGATATGGTAAAGCAAGTTAAAGCAAGTAACCATGCAGTAATGTGTAGTATAGCTTCCAAAGATCAGTTAATGTTGGGACTACCCAGGTTAAGAGTCACTGTTCTGGTCTGGTCATTGTCTGAAATTTGCTGTAGGTTGCACTCAATAATTGAACAGGGTATTTGGGTTAGTTAACAAAACTCCTACACAGCTATCCATGGTGTACATGCCAGCATTGAAGCAACATTAATCAATAAATTTTAAAGTCCGTTGCTGCTTTGATGACTAATGTTTCCAAATAAAGTGTTCACTATTCCTGTATTCACTGCAGGTGCATTTTAATCTGACAACAGTCAAGTGCTACATATAGCTCAATAAAGAATTCAGCAAAAATTGATAGAAATGACTGTAGTGCAATACCCAGAGTAATGTTCAAGCCTGTGTTCTGCTCACATGGTCTGAAATAATGTTGTATATTCCACTCAGTCAATGAACATGGTATATGGATAAGTTAACTGAAGTACTGGACAGGTATCCATTTATTTAAATGCTATATTTTAAGAAACATTATTCATATTGTTTAAAATGAGAGTGTGCATTGATAAGTAATCTTTTCAAATATGTGTTCATTATTCCTGTGCATATTCACTGCATGTGTGTTCTAATACAACACCAGTCAACTGTTACATATTAAGTAATAAATAATGCAGGAAACTTTTAACAAATAAATGTAGTTTAATCCCCAGATTAAGGTACAAGCTTGTGTTTTGCTCATTTGGTCTGAAATAATGCTGTATATTCCACTCAGTCAATGAACATGGTATATGAGTAATTTAACTGAATTACTGGACAGCTCTCCATCTGTCTAAATGCCAGATTTTAAGAAACATTTTATCAATAAAATTTAAAATGAGATTGTGCTTTGAAAAGCAATGCTTTCAAATAAGTGTTCATTATTTCTGTATTCACTGAATGTGTGTTCAAATCCGACACCAGTCAACTGTTGCATAATTAACAAATAAAGAATGCAGCAACAAATTTCGCAAAAAAATGTAGTGCAATGCCCAGATTGTCCAGCTTCATTTCTGATAATTTTACCCGAAATATGCTGTAGATAGCACTCAGTAACTGATCAGGGTATACCATTAGGTTCACAGATGTCCTACACAGCCATACATGTGTGTTACTGTCAGATTTCATATGACATTAAGCATTACAATGTAAAAGAAGATGGTGCTTTAATAACTAATGTTGTCAAATAAAGTGCTCATTAATCATGTGGTCACTGCATTTGGTTTCCAGTCTGATAATACACACAGCTATGCATGTGTGTATATGTACAAGTTCACAGAAAATGATGCAATAAATGTTTTAATGGAGATGGTGTTTTGAGAATGCATTATATTCAAATAAAGTGCACATTATTCCTGTAGTCACTGCTTGTGAATTCTAATCCCATGGCAGCCAAATGAGAAATTACAAGCTGTCTAATGTAATTAGTGTACAAGAACATACCTCGCAATTGTCACAATTTTTGCAGAATGTAATCACTACTACCCCATATGTCTGGTCCTTGATTAGCAGATACATGACATTTGGAATGCAGTTTAATGGTAAATCCAATATCGGAACATCTTGCTACTAATGTATGAACACATTATGTAACAATATTCCCTGTAAATGTGCCTTTGTACCACCATTTGGTAGGGCTTGACCAATAATGTCCCTTGCTAACAGGTTGAGAGCTATGTATGTGCAACATCATCTATACAACATTTGCAGTCACTGTACTCACAACTAAAATCATAGAAATGTAGACATATGTACGAGTAGTCTATGTAGTAATATTACCTGCAAAGTTACTAATGTTTTTTTTTCTCTCTCACCCCACTCCTTCTCTTCTTTAATTTATTTATTTATATTTATTATTATGGTTTGATATTAGTATATTATTTGCAACAACATTTTATGTTGGCCTTATGTATAATTTTATATTTCTTTGATGTTAATATACTTTCACTTACGTTATTTTTTCTTGTATTCCTCATTATATTGATTTATATTTCTTTCAATTAGTCATTATTATCTTCTATTATGTTAATACTAACATTTGTTTGGTTATGTTTATTTTTACCTTATGTTTATATTTAATTTACTACAGCATGACAGGTTAGGCTGGTTGCAGGTGATCCACCTACCTTGGCTCTCCCGGGTGAGGCACTTGGGCCCAGGATGTCTGGGCCACAGCCTGGTGGAGCCCCCTCTTTTGCCCCTGCACTACCTGGGCTATCGGGTACTTCTGCCTGAGAGGCTGGGTTTGGTCCTCCCCTAGGAGTAGAAGTGAAGGGAATCATTATGTCACCCTTGAGGAGTTACCGGGCATGGTACATGGGCTGCTGTGCCGAACTCTCGGTGCATGTCTATGCCAAATGGAGGGCATGCTGTCCATCCTGGTGCATCAGCCTCACCCCACATGCCAGCATCAACCACTGCCTCCACAGGAGCAGTGAAACAGCAGTGCTGACAATCCCAAGAGTGAGGAGTTGAGTCACACTGCTACCGTGTCTGACATCCATGGGACTGGGATTCCACAACACCCTCCCCAACCAAGGTATTTACACCACTCTTGTGTAGCACACCAATCCTGTCTGTTGTCTTGTCTGTCTGCAAAAGCTTCCTCACCTCCCCTCACATGTGCCTATTTCCCTTCCCCAACATTCTGCTCTCACCTTAAGCTAAATAGAGCTGTATTGGGTTACCTATTACAACCGCGAAACTGTATTTGCGTGAATACTGAAACGTCAACACATATTGAGCGAAAAACAAAAACACCGAATGTCCTGAAGCAAGAAATTTGAAATATCGAATTATCATAGCTGGCCCTTCTCAGGTATAGCTTCTTAAGGTAAGTGTGCAATAGTTACGGACCTTAGGGTTAGGGTGCGGGTTAAGGTAAGTACATACATAGTAATATATGTAAGTTTTAGTTTAGGGTTAGAAGTAGGGTTTTGTTAAGTGTATGTATGTGGATTATTTATTTTGTTTGGGTAGGTAGTATGCAGCAGGTGGTGAGATTGGCCAACTATGCCGATATGACATTTTGAATTTCGCAGTTCAGGACATTCAGTGTTTTCCTGGTTCGCTCAATGTGTGTTGACGTTTCCGTATTTGCGTATGTGAGGTTTCACGGTTATAATATAGACCCCTGTATTGATAAATACATGTGAAAAAATAATCACATTCAAAATGTACACCTGCACCTTATTTCAAACCAACAACCATCTCACTTGTAGACCAGTGCATCAACCCATCAAGACACACAGCTAATAATTAACATGGGTGTTTTAAACAAAACGTAGTACTTGACATTTTCCTGTCATTAAGCATGTTTAAGCAGTGCTGCACATTGCACCACACATGCACATTTGATTAAAGATTAATAGAAAAAAAGGGGATTGTTACTTGGAGTCTAGAATACATCACTAGAAAGCCTGACACAGAATAGTGGATGTAAGTGAGGCCTCTAACAGCAGGTAACTGTGCACTTCTATCTGAAGCATTTAAAAATACACCTGCTAAAACATTAATGGAAATGTAAGTGTTTAATTGGGACTCTGGTGGAGAAATGCATCCCAATAAAGCCATGCACATAATAATGGATGTAAATGAGCTAACAGCGTGTAAGTGTGCAATTATATATTGCAAAATACACCCACTACCACAGTAACGCAGTAGCTCAGTCTGTTAAATGCTGTGACAACATTAAGTTTTCTTACACATGGTCCTGGGTTCAAATCCAGTAGTGTGTAGCATTTAAAATACATGTATATGTACATCACTATTGATGAGGGCAAGGCGATCCATACAGCCTATCTGGACCTTGCCAAGGCCTTCGACACCATCCCCCACTCTGGAATCATAGATAAACTTACTAAGCTAGACATTAATCCATACATCACTCGATGGGTTCCCAACTGGCTTACTGACAGAACCCACACTGTTAAAGTAGCCAACTTCACATCCAGCTCCAGACAAGTGACAAGTGGAGTACTACAGGGTTCAGTCCTGGGACCGCTCTTGTTTGGCATCTACTTCTCTGAAGTACAGTCTAACACTAATGGAATCTGACTAACAAAGTTCGTAGATGACTGCAAACTGGGAGCCATTACTGAATCCCCAGATGATGTGGATATTCTACAAAAGGGCCTTACAGAAACAGATGCTTGGTAAAGATTCATGGGCTCAAGCTCAGTGCTATGTGTAGTTATCCCCTTTGGGAAAAAACATGCACCCATGAATTACCACATAGGTGGCAGTACACTAAACACCAAAAGTATGATAAGAGACTTAGGGACACAGGTGGACAGTAGTCTCACCTTCGATAACCACATTGCCACAACAGTCAGAAAATCCTTCTATGTGGTACACCACATCACTAAGGGCTATTCATCCAGAAAAAAGGAGGCCATTGTCCCATTGTACTCATCCCTCATTAGACCCATTACAGAATACAACACCCCTTTTGGTATGTACTTCTCAAGGCATCTGCAACAACTGGAAAGGCTGCAGAAATACTTTGTTAAAAGAATCACAGTCCTAAAGCAGATGCCCAATGCTGACCATCTAAAAAATCTCCAGCTATACTCTGTTGCATATCATCTACTCAGAGGCAATCTCTGCTTAACATACATGTCAAACCCAGAGCTGTTGGACATGCTCCACTTAAAGAAATCCCAATCCCTCAGAGCCACACACGCCAGGGATCTAAACCTTGTCATCACAATGAATAGAACATTCTGGAGGGATAGGTTCCTGACCCAGAGACTCCTCAGACTCTAGAATAGACTGCCCATACATGTCAAGCAGAGTGCCTCTTTGGCCGTCTTCAAAAGAAACCTTGACAAATGGATGGGAGATTGGAAATTCACCCTGGGGATCACGTCAGTCATCCTGCTAGACAGAGGTCCAGGGAAGTAAATATTGTGGGAAGAAATAGCCAGGGAATTGTTATAGCTGGACTTATATAGGCCCTAGGGCTGATAGCCTAGCACCAACCTATGAACCTATGAACCATTGTGAATTCTGCAGTGAATGACTGTGTTGTCAGCTATTTATCCACCAAAATATCTGCTGTTCAATGGTGGAAATCAAAGGCTTGCAGATAGGAACACAATTGACATATTCCTATTATAACTCTAGAAAGTGCATAGAGTGTCAGGACATGCAGTACTATGCAATCACAGACAATTTTAAATTATGTAATACTAAGGAGGCCCAGTAATAACTGCAGCCCACAGTGATTGCTAGTGATATTACAGACAAGCACAGCTGCACAAGTAATATACATCTGTGGGGGTTGTGGTAGATGCATGGGCTGCAATCAAACACATTACAGGTAACTAGCAGGACATAACAATTGATTTGGCAGTTGTCCAACTGCTTGACATAATGGTTAGTATACCCCCTACCTTGTTCTAGGACACCTCAAGCAGATTTCCTTTTACTCAGTTAGTGATACCTTTGGCTAACATACTTACCTAAATATATACCTCATTTTCCTGTGGGATGATTTCATTCAATCAGGCTCTGACTGTACACCAGGGCTGCCACTGGTCACACAGTTACTCATAATTATTATTGTCCTCCACATGCTGCAGCCTCTCTCACTATGCTTATTGCCAGCAGCAGCATCAGCTGCAGATTGTAGCAATCACATGTCTATGCAATAAGTATGTACTACAAACATCCGCTCTGTGTTGATGTAGTATCGCTAGCCCGGCATTTACACCCCAGCATGTGAGAAAGGGGATGGATTCCACATTGAGGCCTTATATCTCATTCAGTAGTTACATTGGGTTGCCTGATTACACTGCACATCAACTGTGTATACTTCATTTAGCAATACTCAACCACAGATTGGTTCAGAGGTAATCACTTGCTAATGAGAACCATCTTAAAAATGAAAACTTCTAACTAGGGGAACCATTTTGTATGAGACTCACATAGTTTGCTCATTGACACAGCAATTTCAGAGCAGTATCTTTCAGTAGTGGAGTATTGGACTCCATCAGGTATGTAACCATTTTGTTTCCAACATGATGCATATATTGGAATAGTCTTAGTGGGAATGGGGATTACATCAGTAAGTCTTTATTAGAACTGTAATAATGTCATTGATCTCCAGATATGTTACACCTACAGAGGAACTAGACTGCAGCATGGGTATAATGCTTTGTGTTAAATAGGTACACTGGTCTCCTGGATACTTCCCTTAATAGCAGTTGTAATAGTACACTGTTATTTGTTTGGCACTGTGGTTTTTATAGATTATGGGGGGGTATTACTATGGGGCACAGTACAATAGACTCTTGTGTTAGGTGTCTGATCATACATCAATATCTGTCATGGCACAAACAGGTGATTATTGCTACTGTCCTAGTTGCATTCACACATTTTTATGTTTGGTTGTTGTTGTGCCTTTCGGCTTATCCCGGTTAGGGGTCTCCACAGTGGAACTTCGGTCCGCTAATGTTTGGTAGTGGATTTTTACGTGCCGAGTTACCAGCCCTGATGCACAACCTTCAATGAAGGCATGCCCATTCACGCATGCCTCCACACAGAAGACGCTCTAGCTGAGAATCGAATGGGACAACGTCTTGCTGTGAGGCGACAACGCTACAGCAGCACCACTACCGCAGCTACATTTTTATGTTTGGTACACTGTTGAATATGAGATGTGTAATCAAGCACTGAATACTGATAACCTTTCTGTATTGATGAATCTCTAAATACTGTACTCCTACATATGTGATCCTGACGTGTTCTCATTTTGGTGTATTTCAGGAAATATGCATCCCCATCACTGAGCCCCTTTTACAGAGGTGGAAAATGATATCATCCTGGAGGCTTTGCGACAACATCATCAAGTGCTACTGTACATTTGGGCCAAATAGACAAAAGCAGGTAGCACTGTGGGCTGAATGCTGTCAGTCAGCAGAGCAGGACATATGAGCTGGTGCAACACCTTGCCACCAATATGATCCACACGGCACACAGAAGAGCAGTGGATGTGGCCAGGGATCGTGGTGTCACTGGTGGAGGGTCTGCTGCAGAACAACCACTGTTGGCCACTCAGGAATTCCTGGCAAACCTAGGAACACAGGACAGCTTCCAGGCATCCATCACACAATATGTCATGGATGTGGGTGCCACAGTTTCTACTCAACAGGAGCATCCAGGTATGCTTAGTCGGATCATCATTGGAATACTGAAGCATTCAGTGTGTCCATAGTTTTACCTGGGTGTCAGTTTATTTGGGGTGGCGGGTTAGCTGCAGTTTGAGTCTCATGCTCAGACTGTGACCAACATACCAGTTAACATAGTAGCTACTGTAAATGTGAGATATTCAGATGCATTACCCTGTTACACTATAACATGTGATGTTGTTTACATCACCTCTCCCTTAATTTTTTTCAGGATTGTCAGGAATTGGAAGAGGAAATGATCCTGCTTCTGGTAAGCACAGAACTGTTTTGTTAGTGATGTATATTTAGTGCAATGTATTCACTAAACTGTCATCCCAGGCCTGCTTGCTGGATTGATGTATTGTCTGCATGATTGCCAACTGTACAGATATTTTCTGACTGTCGACAGTTTAGGCATATCTATGCCTTGTAAGTGGGACCACAGTGATAGATTCGACAGTATTGTCAGGACATTACAGATTGCCATACATGTTAAACTGTGCAGTGTTTTTCCAAATGTCAGCAGTGTACATCATTTAGGTTTTGATCATGAGATTCTTGTTTAAAGAGCTTTTATTTGCAAATAACTACAGATTTGGGTTAGACAATAATGTCCTCATGTCCTGCTATATGAGGTTGAAGGTTGCACAAGTCTTAATAGTGACAGCAGTGTATACAGCTTAACATATACTGCAACATAGTACTGTGGAGCATAGTAGTGCAGGTATTAATGTGATACTTTTCCCTTTTTCTGACAGGTGACCAGGAGGCTCTGGTCTCTGTCCCCTTCACAACCTGATGTCAGTGACGCTGATGATGATGGTGGCCAAAGTGAGGTACAGCTGGGGGTTGCAGGGGCTGAATCTGAAGCAGAGTTTGCCATCCTTTATCTGCCCTCATTATCACCATATGCTGTCAGTATGCCTATACATTCGCAGTTCCCTCTGGCCACAGATATTGGACAGTTGGAGGGTGGTGACATTGAACAGGGAAGTGTGGCTGCTGTGGCTGCAGTTAGTGCCAACACTGGCCATAGCCAAACAGTTTATAAAGTTCCTCAGAGGCAGATTGATAGGGGTGCTCATAGGAGGCCTGCTGTCCCCCCACTACCTGTTGCAGGTCTCTCGTCACGTGTCACTCGGCATATGTTTATGGCCATCATGGAGGCACAGGCATTTTCCGAACGGAACTCACAAAGAATGCTCAGGGTTATTGATGCAGCACAATCTGACATCTGTGACTGCCTCCACCATGTTGTTGATGCAGTAGAAAGACATCAGTCTGAGACAGATTGCACCGTATCTGTCTTGGAATGCACATTGTCTGTGATGGAACATCTAGTTGGAGTTGAGTGTTGGCCTCATGGACGTAGGTCAGTAAATGCATCTGCTGAGAGTCAATGTGACCATACACAATCCAGCTCCCATAGTGGCAGTACATCTAGTGCTCCAGAGGGGGCTCTGCTGTCCACACCAAGATGTGGCAGGCCATGGGCTCATGGTCTTGGGCTTTTCCGTGGAGGACACTTTCCCAGCAGACAGCAATCACCCTCAGGTAGTAGCACAGCATCTGAACTTGGGCATAGAGGTGGTAGTACAAATCCTGGCAGAGCCAGTTCACATGTTTGGGGGGAGACGATGAACTGTCAGCTCTACCATGCACAGCTCACAGCTGTCCAACATACAGACACATAGAGCTAGCAGTGAGGTTGGCTGTGTTCATGCACATACTCACATACAACTGCCAAATTCAGGTCACCTACAGACACACACATAACATTTCCATGGTACATCTTGCATGCTTCCTTTCCTGAATCACACACTCTTGCCAACCTATTGGGTCAGCCTAGGCCTCCTGCACCCCCACACAACACCCTGTGCCACATCCCTGTCATCTTTCTCACAGATGCAGGGAAATAAAGCTATGTGTCTGAATCACAGGGTGACTATCTACATTAATATGAATTTGTATCATCCTTTGTTTCTTTTCACATGCTTCTTCTACTGGTCATTTACATATATTGTACATTACCATTTATAATGAGCTTAAAATCATAATGTGTATGTGACGACCCACCATTGGACCAGTAATCAAGGACCCTCAATCCTCACTACTTGCAACAGTGTGGGACATACACTGGGAGGATGATAAGGTACACACAATACTTCCAGATGCAGCTCTCTGCATCAATTGCAATTTCCCTTAAGAGCACACAGATACCTCAGCCAGTCCGGAGTTTGTTGCTCCCTCTTTCTGCAAATTCCCAATAAGACTCCCACTGGCATAGCTATAGAGTTATGATCTCAGCTGAGTTTCCAAGCTAAGACCTCCTGCACCCTCTCTGTCCAACCTGTGCTTCATGTCCCTGCCCAGGAAGCTGACAAACACACACACTCTTTGAGGTTTGATTTACACACACACACACACACACACACACACACACACACACACACACACACACACACACACACCTGGGAAAGGCTGGCACAGTTTTACTTGCTATGCCCGCTTTTTCCCAGACTATAAAGTAGCTATAACTGCCACAAGCCAACTCCTTATCAGCTACTTTAAAGCCCTTAGCAAAGGGTGTCCAATCTTACTGTGTAATATTATTATTAATACAAATGGTAGTCTGACCAAGTGCAAAGCTATTAAGAGTGGCCCACATAGTGTCACCAAATAAATATGCAAGTACTCTCAGAACTTAAATGTCTCTACACAGATCAACCACAAGGAAAGGTTTAAATACATTTAATAATAAATAATAAAAGAACAAGACAATGCTAAATATATATTCACAGTGACACCCGAGTTCAAGAGCACAGGAAATATTTAAAACAACATTGCAGGAAAGTCTCAAATAAATAAAGAACTATATCTAAACTAAGCTTCACTATATCCCTGACTGAATCTAAGAGAATTTCAATACACTAGAAACCTACTTACAGAGCAAGGCAAATGTAGTGAATGGATCTTCTAGTTGTGGTCAGGTCAAAGACAGAATACAGAATGCTGTGCCTCTCCAAGAGACTTCTTAAATGAATATCTTAAATATTACTGCTGGGATAGCTTGCACAATGACATAATTTCTTGTCATCTAACTCTATCCTAGGGGGAACCTCCACTGCTGGTAGTTAGCAGTATTTAGCATCTCCCTGTGAAAATATTTAGACCTCAGATCTTTGGCAGAAGCTGGAAGTCATAAACAGTTGTAGTAATTAGTTCCCTCTGAAGACAATACAGAAAGCTTCTCAGCGCAGACATTGTGTCTCATTGCTGAAATATATCATCTTTTATTGTATGGCCATAAAGTATTTTTATTTCAGCTATTTTTCTAAAATTCCCTAGACTAAGGTTAACCTCCTGTATCCCACTTTCCACTGTTAAAATATACACATTTAAACAGTTACAGTAGTACATGTACATTTCTGTTCTTTTCCAGTAGGGTACACTGTGGTTACATTTCAAACAGCACTTTCCAAATACCTTCAATCAGTTTGATATACACATGACATACAGTTCTATTACATTTGTAACAAAAGCATCTTATATGCATCATGTTGATTTTCACAAATGACATATAATTATTTACAAAATTCCAGTTAGCTGGGCTAGCAGTATCTCCTTTTGTCAGACTTCTTCCTCCCTCGAAGACTCAAGATAGTTTTGCAAGTGACCCTTGAGAAACATTGCTTGAGAGGAATAAGCCCTTCTGGGAATACATTACCCCATACCCTGTTTTGAGATTCCAACTGCCTTGCAATTGCTGACCCCAGAACAGTGCTGCACTGCCATATCATATGCCTGCAACCCCAGGCTCCACCATAATAATTTCAGATATTTCTGGCTGGCTTGCTGTAGCCATAGATCCCCCTCAGACTCCTTCTGCCTTTTACTGCATATACTTAGCACCAGGACCTCCCTATCATGGTAAGGTTTCATTGTGATCACATGATACAGTTTGTGCCACTGCCTCTTGCCTAGCAGTACTGCCATGTAGTTAGCATCACTGACCTTCCTTACAACTTTGAAGAGCCCCTTCCAAGCTGCCTGCAGCTGGCTGAGTCTCACAGGAATGAAAAGTATAACCTGCTGCCCCACAGCTTACTCTCTAGCTTGAGCATTCCTGTCATACCAGACCTTTTTCTGCTGTTGGGCTTCTGCCCGGTTCTCTCAGTGCCATGCCATGAGTTCCCTGAGCCTTGTCCCGAGTTTTAGGGCATATGCCACAACAGACTCCTTGTGGGATTCACACTCACCTTCAAACTCATCACAAATCAAATCCAGAGGTCCCCTCACCCTATGCCCATACAGCAATTCAAAGGGAGAAATTCCTGTGGATTCCTGGGGCACCTCTCGGTAAGTAAACAACAGATGGGGCAGATATTTGTCCCACTCCCTCTTAAACTGGTCTGCAAATGCCTGTAGCATGGTCTTTAGTGCAGAGTTTAAGCTCTCCACCAGGCCATTAGTCTGGTGATGGTAGGGGGTAGTCTTTAAATGCTTCATCCCACAATGCTTCCACAGACAAGACAGCAGGTCTAATGTGAAATTGGCACCTCTGTCAGTCAGTATTTCTTTTTGGAAAACTACCCTGATGAAAATCTCTAACAAAGCATTTGCCATATTTTCTGCCTCAATGGAGGACAGAGCAACTGCCTCAGGGTATCTGGTAGCATAATATACTACCATTAGGATATACTTCTTCCTTGTGGAACTTGGGGCACTTAGAGGCCCCATAATATCCATAGCTACCCTCTGAAATGTCTCTCAATCACAGGCAAAGGCACCAAAGGAGCTTTGACCTTGTCTCCTGCCTACCTTTTTGCACTGCTCACAGATTCTGCAGTACCCTGTTACATCTCTGGAAATCCCAGGCCAATAAAAGTTCTACATAATACATCTCGTTATATCCTTTATGCCCATATAACTGGCAAAGAGAATGTCATGGGCTATGGCTATATGTGCCAGATGGTAGGCTCTGGGCACTACCAACTGCTGTATTCTCTCACCCTCTAGTCTCCTCCCCACAGGTGCCCACTCTCTGTATGGTAACCCTTTGTCCCAGTATACAGATTCCCCTTTTCCCTTGACAGTCAGGTGCCTCCCTGGCTACTTCCTTCAAGCTATGTAATGTAAGTTTTGACAGCTGAGCCTGTCTTAACTCTCTGTGTGTAACCCTTCCCAGTTCTCCTTCCATGAGAAGTCAGGTATCCTCTAACAACAGTGCCTCACTGTCAGCCTGAGTACTACTACTCACCTCTGCCCTTGCAGTCACTCTGTCCAAGGGAACATCGGTAGCCAGCAGCTGTGGCTCACCTTCAGTCTCGTTGCTATAGGGTAGATCCCACCCTAAAGTAACCACCTCATCAATCCTGGCTTCAAGTCTGTAGTCTGTCTGGGTCCCCTCTAGGCTGCCAGAACCACATGCTTGTCTCCAAGCCTGACTGCATGTCACTGCATGCACACAAGATATTGCATTATCAAAATCACTCCCTATCAGGACATCTGCAGGGATATCCTCAAACACACCTACTTGCTTGCTACTTTTTACACCCTCCCAGTCAAGGTGAACCCTAGCCAAAGGTATTTGGAATGGGGTCCCTCCGAAAGCTCTGACTGGAGTAGACTGCCCAAGCAAATACTGCTCCTATTTAACCACTGCAGGCTTCACAATGGTTAGGTCAGAGGCTGCGTCTGTCTTAGCAGTGACCTGTTTTCCATCTACTGAATCTAAAAATGTTCACACTCATACACATCGCAGCAGGATGTGTACATGAAAAAAAAATCATATCGGGTTTACTGAATCCCCCCTTATGTTTTTCAGGATGACTACAAAACTGTGGAGGAGTTTTGTTAAACATGCCTCCCTTTTCAAAAACCTAACCTGATTAAGGTGTAAGCGATAGTGAGACTGCTAATATACAGATCAGGGGGATTACATGTTTGCATGTCAGTAGGATTCACACAGATGATTCTAAAATAACCTCAAATGGCCCTAAACTTACACCAGTAATCAGTAATTTACCATGAGAATACAGTTGCAAGGGGAAGAGAAAAATGTAATATGTACTGCCATTCATTTTAAAAGGAGGTAAAATTATTGACTTGACTTAAAGACATTTTTTATTATATTCACTGGGGTTATCACCCATTTTAGTATAAATACCGGGGTTACTTTTAAACAAACCCCAATTTTTCCGAATAATGTCTATACAGGTGTAACTATGCATGTTATATGTAATAATAAACCTTGGTCTAGAGTTACCAGATGTAACAGAAGTATAACCCATGTTATTGAGCATTATTACTTCAGAATTTATTACCTGTTGCATCTGCATATGTTTAATACTCAGAATAGGTTTGTACTTACTGTTCAACCTTTTATATTTGACCTCATCTGTCAAGTTATCTATCATAGTTGCAGGGTACCCATGGTGTAAAAACATACTTTTCAACAACTGGCACTCATCACCAAAATCCACCTCCTGACTCACAATAAGTGCAGCTCTCACTAACTGGCCCTTAATAACTGACCGCTTCTGATAATACGGGTGGCAGCTTGAAAAGTGCAAGAAGGAATTTGAATATGTGTTTTTCCTATAAATTCTTGCCACAAAGCTATTTAATTCACTATTCTTGGATAACCAGATGTCTAAGTATGTTATTGCTTTCGTATTGTATGTGGAAGTAAACCGCAAAAATTGAGTAGATGCGTTAAATTGATTCAAGACCATTTTACTGATCTCGACATCACCATTAAGTAAAATGAAAATATCGTCCATGTAAGGTGTGTAAAAAACTATCCGGTTCTTAAGGCATGAATTTTTAAACACATATTCAGATTCCCAATGAGCCATTACTAAGTTGGCTATACTTGCTCCTCAGGGAGAACCCATGGCAACACCAACTTTTTGCAAGAAAAATTTGTCACCAAGCATAAAAAAGTTGTTATAAAGTATTAACTCCAATAGCTCAATGACCAATGCTATCTCACTTTTAGTGGCCCCATTTTTCTTTAGCACTAGACTCACCCATTCAATCCCTATGTCATGGGGAATGCACATATACAAATCCTTCACATCTACTGTGAGGAAATTGTAATCAATATTAAATTCTAGACTGTCTATCTTTTCAAGAAACGACTATGAATCTTTACAAATTTGATGTTCATGTGTCAAGAATTTATGCAAAATTGAGTCAACAACTTTGGCACAAGGGTATGTTGGTGAACCACGTCTGTCCACCAATGGTCTCATAGGGGGGGTTTGTCACATCTTTATGGATATTCGATATACCAAACAAGTAAGAATACCTGGGATATAAAGTGGACATATAATGAAAAACATTTTGTTCCACCCTGCCCTCTATAAACATGTCCTCAATGCTATTCTTAATTATACTGTAGGCTTTGTTCACTTCTGATCGTGAACTCAATACGTAAGAAGGACAATCCAGTAAATTCACCATACGTTCATAGTAGTCTATGTTGTCAAAGACTACAAGACCCCCCTTTATCAGGTTTACAAACACGAATATCATGCGATTTAATATAATCAAGATATTCACATTCGGTCTTACTAGTGTGGTCATTACTATTGAAACTGTGTCCATACTTAAGTCTTTGCCTAATGTCCAATTCACACATTTGTTCAAGCACTTGCACCAATGGATGCAAAGGAGGGTTATATGTGCTGGAAATTCTAAATGTATCAGTATGTTCTTCTTCTATGCTACCTCCCATCATAAAATTAAAGTTTAACTTCCTAGTAAAAATTTTAACATATGTTATTGTTTTTACTAGGTCAAATTTCTGCATTGGAACATATGTGTGACCCTTTGATAAAAAGTCAACAATATCAGAGGTGATGGTTACAGATGAAAAAGTATACACTTTAAAGTCCCCTGTTGAGTTGGTGATGATAACAGGTTTGTCCACCATAGGTACACCTATAGATCCATTTTGAACATTACAGGTAGTAAAAATATTTTGGTCACCGACCAAATTCATATCCAAACTATCAGTCTCAATACTCGAGCAAGAGTCAACCGGCTTAGACTTTAAACCAAAAAGGTCAGATGAAACAACAGTTAAGTCTTGCGTTTTTTGGACCCCTGTTTGGATTTGTTCGAATAAGAATTGTTCTGCTGCTTCGGTCTGGCACCAGAATAATTGGCATCCCGAAATTTGTGATTTTGATTGTGTTGACCCACATTATTATGTTGTTGACTAAGGTTGTACAACCTTTCACTCCTCCTAACCTCTGTTTGCCCTTGCAAATTATTGTTGTAAGAATTAAAGTTGTTGTGGGTGTTATCATTGGTGATAGGCATATGATTCTCCTGTTGGCACTGGCTATTATTCGTTACTGTGCTGCTGTTTTCAATAGCTGATGCATTGGACCTTAACGGTCCTTGCCAGACTTGTGCTGCCGATGGTACAGGATACGCAGTACCTCCCTGGTAAGCCTTACAGTCCCGATCAAGTTTTTTAACTTTGTTGCTTTTAACTTTAGTTAAATACTTGTCAATGCTAGAAGAAATGTGGCCATATTCATATTTGTATCTAAAAAATTCATTGTTCAGTTTAATACTAACATCTAATTCTGCCACTTTGTTACTGAGATCATCAACCCATATGGTATAATGCTTCACAATCAATTCCAAGAGTTCAAAACCTTGTTGGTCGAATAATTCGACCAGCTCTTTATGAAAAACTGAGCTAGTCACTAAACCAGTAGGAAACTGGTAGTGCCATAAACCCTTAGGCACTACTTTCCATAGTAAGCATTCATGGAAGTAAGAAATTTCTAACTGAAGTTTCTTTAACTTGACTAACTGACTGTCAAAAGTTTTTAATTTAGACATGATGTCAGAATTTATTTATTTATTTTACAGAATTTATTTATTTATTTTACATTTGTTGACCGGGCTAGTCCAACTGGATATATGTCCATTTTCAGTAGAGGCCCAGGGAGAAAAGCTCCACAAGTTAAACAACCAGTACATAAGGACAATGATATTTACAAAAGACATTTGAACTATTAATTAGAAATTCAAACTGTTACCTCTGCTTTCCCCTTGTCACTGGTCATTCAAGTTAGTAGAGGCAGAAAATGAAAAACCTTCGGCTAACCAATTGTCAAGTTCTGGAAGGCCGAACGAGTTATTATCCACATTCAATATTGTATTAGATCCAGACCCATGTGGTTGAACTTTCAGGTTACCCGTTACTGGGTGATTCCTCTCCGTTTGTTGTGTTCCAGCACTCGAAACCAGGCTAACAGCTGCTCCAGCCATGTTACCATTCGGTACTGTGATGTCTGCTGGAACCCTTCGTTGCCCTTGATGCGTGACAGTAGGACTCAGCTCACCATCCCTTCGCATTACTGGTGGTACCGCCTACAGGTTACCTGCACTCTCCAGAGGATAGGAAAGATGGTTTAAACTAGTCGAAGGTGGTAATGAGTTGCGAATCACTCGTTGCTGCATGGCAAGGTGGTCAGGTCTCACAAAAATAGACTCCATCCTTGAAAGTAATGAGTCTAATAAATTACTGTTAATGGCAGTAATATCCAAAGCTGGTGCTGCAACAACAGCACTATTACAGCCCTTCAGTAATTCATAGTGCAAATGAAAAGCGCTTCATTAAATTTTTCATTCATAGCTTCGTTTGGTTCATCACTCTGACTACTGCAGTACCTGTTTTTTGAATTTTGTTGTTGTTCGTGCTCTCTTGATTAACATTTTTTATTATACCTTAGTGCTTCTGTATATTTGGACAAACTACTGAAGGGATCATTGGGAGAAATGTTTAATTTTGAAGTCAATTAAATGCTTTTGCATACATGAACAAACTACGGAAAGGGTCATTAGAGGAAATGTTTCTTTCTGGTCTCAGTGCTTGTACATACATGGTCAAATAATGAAGGGGGGTCATTCGGGGTAATTTTGGAGTCAATGAAGGGCTTGTGCAGACATGGACAAACTGCTGAGTTGGTGGTTTGGGAAAATATTTCATTTTGGTGCTTATGCAAACTTGGTGAAAGAACTGAAGGAATCGCTTGGGGAAATGTTTCACTTTGGTGCTTGTGCATACTTGGACATTCCACTGAAAGGATCGCTAGGGGAAATGTTTTATTTTGGTGCTTGTGCATTCTTGGTCAATCAACCAAAGGGATCACTGTGGGAAATGCTTAAATATGGTGCTTGTTCATGCTTGGACATACTACTCATGGGATTGCTGGTAAAATGCTTAATTTTGGTGAGTTTGCATACTTGGGCATTCCACTGAAAGGATCGCTAGGGGAAATGTTTTATTTTGGTGCTTGTGCATTCTTGGTCAATCAACCAAAGGGATCACTGTGGGAAATGCTTAATTTTGGTGATTTTGCATGCTTGTTGAAACTACTGAAGGAATTGCTTGAGGAAATGTTTCATTTTGGTACTTGTGCACACCTGGACATTTTACTGAAGGGGTTGCTTGGGTGAATGTTTCATTTTAGTGCTTGTGCACACCTGGACATTTTACTGAAGGGGTTGCTTGGGTGAATGTTTCATTTTAGTGCTTGTGCACACTAGGGCATGTTAATGAAGTGGTTGTTTGAGTAAATGTTTCATTTTGGTGCTTGTGCACACCTGGACATTTTACTGAAGGGGTTGCTTGGGTGAATGTTTCATTTTAGTGCTTGTGCACACTAGGGCATGTTAATGAAGTGGTTGTTTGAGTAAATGTTTCATTTTGGTGCTTGTGCACACCTGGACATTTTACTGAAGGGGTTGCTTGGGTGAATGTTTCATTTTAGTGCTTGTGCACACCTGGACATTTTACTGAATGGGGTTGCTTGGGTGAATGTTTCATTTTAGTGCTTGTGCACACCTGGACATTTTACTGAAGGGGTTGCTTGGGTGAATGTTTCATTTTAGTGCTTGTGCACACTAGGGCATGTTAATGAAGTGGTTGTTTGAGTAAATGTTTCATTTTGGTGCTTGTGCATACTTGGACATACTACTGATGCGGTCAATGGGGGAAATGCTTAAATATGGTGCTTGTTCATGTTTGGACATACTACTCATGGGATTGCTGGTAAAATGCTTAATTTTGGTGATTTTGCACACTTGGTGAAACTACTGAAGGAATTGCTTGGGGAAATGTTTCATTATGGTACTTGTGCACACCTGGACATTTTACCAAAGGGGTTGCTTGGGTGAATGTTTCATTTTAGTGCTTGTGCACACTAGGGCATGTTAATGAAGTGGTTGTTTGAGTAAATGTTTCATTTTGGTGCTTGTGCATACTTGGACATACTACTGATGCGGTCAATGGGGGAAATGCTTAAATATGGTGCTTGTTCATGCTTGGACATACTACTCATGGGATTGCTGGTAAAATGCTTAATTTTGGTGATTTTGCACACTTGGTGAAACTACTGAAGGAATTGCTTGGGGAAATGTTTCATTATGGTACTTGTGCACACCTGGACATTTTACTGAAGGGGTTGCTTGGGTGAATGTTTCATTTTAGTGCTTGTGCACACTAGGGCATGTTAATGAAGTGGTTGTTTGAGTAAATGTTTCATTTTGGTGCTTGTGCATACTTGCATATACTACTGAAAGAATAATTTGGGAAATGTTTTATTTTGATGTCAGTGAAGTGCTTTTGCACACATGGTCAGGCAGCTGAAGTGATTGCTGATCAAAATTATTTACTTTGTGTCATTTTAGTGCTAGTGTATACTTAGGCAAACTAATGAAGGGGTTGTTGGGGAGAAATAATGAATTTGTGTGTCAGGGGAGTGCATGTGCATACTTGGACAGACAACTGAAGGGATGGATGAGGGCAAGTTTGTGGACTGCAATTCAGACATCAAAGGGCAAACATCACTTTTAACAATGCATGCACGCATCACATGGATTTTGGACTATGAATTCCAAGAACACCTCATTAGCATGCACATCTTTTCAGAATTTCTTATTTGCATCTCATTATAATTAAGACATTAGTATAAATAGCCTCTTTAAATCTCACTTTTGCTACATTCATTTGAAAACATCAGGGATACCATGTCATGAGTATGAATACCAGCGCTTGTCTGATAACTTCTAATTCACATGGAGCAATCCAGATTCTATCCTGGTTATGGAATGGAGGTCCAGTGGTAGATCAGCTGTTTGTCCTTCTACAGATGATGGAAGGACTGTGAGCTTTTACCAGTACTCTCTACATGCCTATGTTTCCTGTAAAATGTATATATGAGCAATACATCTCACAGAAGGTTTTATAGCAGCACATGGTTTCATTTACATTCCACACCACCCACTCCAGAATTTTAATATGCAAATGACGCTACAATAACTTGTTCCACCCCTTCCTTTTGATAGTCTAAGAAATCCTACTTTGCAGTAGAACAGTGGTTCTAGCATGTGGGCATTGATAACTGGGAAAATTGGAGCATGCATAGCTAGGCTTAAAAAGGCACTAGGGCTGTTAGCTTAGTAACCTTCTATAATCCTATAAATCTAAAGAACAGGTAAAAGAAGTATCAGTTATTATACAAATGTGCCAATATGTTTTGTATTGGATTACTGTACTAAATATGAAAAAAATAATTAAATTATTAAAAGTTTATTTTTCCTGTGCTGCAGTGAAATGCATGGATGCAAATAAAATGTCTTTCCCTATAAGCACACCTGCATCTCTTATATATTACTTGACACGTTTTTGTATGTGGCACTTCTGCTGCTTGCAGTTCCATCAGTTTGTATTTATGGATATAAATGCAGCTCTTTCTTTGGTGAAATGCAATAATTTATTCAGACTGAAGATCTTCATACATGACAGCAATGAAAGTGGTAATGAGAAAAATCTTTTATTTAATAGGAACATGTTTTGTATTAAGAGAAACGGTCTGTTTATTATTGCAAGAGTTTAAGGTTTGTGTTTTATAAGTAATCACAATGAAACTGAGCATCAGGTGCATGCAAATGTAATTTTTCAATCCATTCTAAAGAAATTATCCAAGGTTTTGAAAAGCAGTGAGTAAAATGGTAAAAGTGTCCAAAGCAAAATGGAATCACTTAAGTAAATAGTGAAGTCAAATGATAATCCAGGTCTGACAATATGTGTCACTGACCATGACATGCACAACATAGGACACAAAAAAAAGAGAAAAAAATGGCAGCAATGGTTCATGGACATTTTGATCTTCCAGTCCCATAGTAACCTTTAAACCCCAGTTTCAATCAACCAATTAATTTCACTGCTTTATACCAAGCCATGATTTGGGGCATGTATGGTGAAAAACTGTTGTAGTGTTAAGAGATTTCTATCTTCCACTCTTAAGCTCCACCCTTCTTGTTTAGTAGGCACTACGTAATGCCTATGCTCAGCCTGGTATGCAAGTGCACCCTTCTGCATATCAATGATGCAGAAATGGTCACGCTCCACTGCCTGCCTTCTTTTATGGTGTGTACAGCTGTGCTTAATTCAACAATTGTTATGCCCACTATGGCATGCATAACAGCCCAACTCACATGGTGAATGAACCAGCAACAACCTCTTACTCTTCTCTTACCGACCTTAAGACATTAATTAAACTTACGATTCCTGGGTCATAGTCATAGATTTAGCTCTCTGTACAAGCAGCAGATGATGGTAGCCAGTATTAATAGTTATGTAACTGCTTTCAGTTTAATGTTTGATAACAGATCTACATATGACAGAAAAAAGTGCATCAGATATATATACATCTGTGGTTGGGAAGTATGACAGATTAAGTCATCTTACTGAAAAAGTTAGACAGAAATATTGAACATAGAAAAAGTGTGCTTTTCATTCATTTATTTTGCACTGTCCATTTTATCATGTTCAGAGTCATGAGAGAGCTGAAGCATATGTCTGAAGAAGCACCAGGCATAAGACAGGGATCAAATCTTGTAGGAGACAGTAGTCAATTGCAGGATGGGAATGCACATATGCATACATCTACAAGCAGCTTAAGTCATCAGTTCAATTTTTTTTTTAGATGTGTGGGAAGTCTGCATGCTGGCCTTAACCAAACATAATTTGATTGGATTATTTAGGAATTTTATCAAATGTTTAGCAAAACCATTTCATTTTCAGCATTTTGTATTTTATTTTGCAATGACCCATACATACTGTATTACACTGAATTATTTTCTTTGTTGTAGTTATATATTTAGATATGATGTATGCACCTGTTTATTTATTTATGTAATTTGATGACAGAATTGACCTGCTGTCTTGAGACTTGTATTGATGAGTATCACTGAATTAAAATGAATATCTGAGAGCTCAAATTCACACCAAACCTCAGACTGAGGGTTGCTGGTACCTGAAGTTCTTAACTCTCTGTGCTAAATTATCAGAAAAAAAACTTTCAAATATTTTACCTCACTAAGTACAAGTAAAGTCTTTCAACAATATTTTATTGCTTGGAGCTTACCTATAGCATTAATTTGGAAAGCACATTGCTGCTTTTTCTCTTTACAAGAAGTTCATGCAGGAAGAAGTACTATATCACATTATTTTTTTACATTATTCACTTTACACCATATCTTGTCTTCTTTGCCTTCTTCTCCAACAATAACTGTACATCTATTATACCTATTGGTTATGTAAGTGCTGTTTAGACTTCCATTGTGAAAATGAATTATAATCTTAAATTAAATATGTGTTATCTATGTATTGTATTTCTATTGACATTTTGTTTCAGTTTTCACTATTCAGTACTGTTATGACACCGTTTTGAAATGTGATGAATTCTGTGGTCTCACAATTAATGTTCTTCATCTTCCCCTGGAATAGATGAATTTTAGTCCCCACTGCAGAACAATATAATCTTGTATATTCCGTAACTAAAATGAGTGAATGAACGAATGGACAAATAAGTAAACTTGACATTCCACTTCAATTCTTTTAGTACAGATTCATCTTCCTAAATTCCTTGTATCAATTATACAATATTGTCTCAGGATTATAAATGACAGCATTTTTAAGCTTAACCAATTTATGCGGACAGCACCATAGATCTCGAGTTATTGAACGCAATTACAGCAGAACAAAATATGGGTCCACTGATCATCATAGTATTGAATTTCTTCTATAATTCAGATTAATTTAGACATTTTAATTGACAATAATGTTTTCATCCCCATCTTTCTTTATGTTTGATATAAAAGCCATACATAATTCTTTAAAATCAATGTCCTGACTTTATGTTTAATAAATGTTACAATTTTTTAAATATCCTCACATATATATTTACTTGATTATTCATTCAAAGATCTGAAGTAAATTTTATTGTACTGTAACATCGGCTAGAACAAAATAATTCTGAGACTTTTGGAAAGACATCTCTTTGTAGATAATCATTTGTACCATTTGTACTGTTTGCACAATGGTTTGTTTCTCTAAATTGCTTGCCAAATAACATTTGAATTTTATCCATATAAGTATAGTTTGTCATGCAATAAATAATATTCAGTATTCAGTACTTTTTTAAGTATCAACTGTTCTGTGTATCTGTTTATTCTTCCCTGTGTGTGATTAAAAGGTACTCATTGTTTAGTGCCAAATTTTTTTTCAACATACTTTCCACTTTCTTGATTTTTAATAATGTGGAGGTTTAATCTTGTTTATCAGATAAGACAACTAAGCACATATGCCACCTTTTAGGGCAACACAGGACCACTGCCTAATTAGATTACTTTCTCAGAGGCAATAACTTTTGTATATGTAGACTGAAGAAATCAAACCACAGACTCCAACATAAAGTTTACTGGCATCACTAAGCTACATTTCTTCATTTGCTCAGTTATAATTAATGTTGCTTAAGAGATTACAGATCATGCCAGAGCTTTTCTTTTCCCAATTATCTTCTTGTTTATTATTCAGGAATACTTTTTGTGCTTGATGATCTCTGATGCTTCATTTATTAATTTCTACAGCTGATAACACATAAGTGTTAATACATCAGAGACTAGCTCCTTCTGTCTGTGCTATATTACTTTAATAAATGTAGTGCAGCATCATGTGCAAAGTAAATTTCTTACTTCATCTTGGATTCAAGAACTGAATTTGACAGTTAAACAAAGTTTCTACATATGTTGGTTTTTTTTTTTTTTTTATATCAAGCAATAATATAACCAACATGAATATGTTGGTATTTTCTCCTTTAAAATATACATATTTTTATACAATTGAATTATGACTATTCAGCAGTTGTAGTCTGGACATTCTTAAACTTAGCTTATTATTTTCTCATGGATGAGTTTTGGCCACTGAACTACCACAGAAGTTCTGTTTTTTAAACAGTCAGTACACAAGGGATTGGTTCCTGCCTTGTACATGTGTCTTGTCAATTGACGGTAGGGAAGGAATGTCTGCTTTTGTATGATTCAGCATGAGTCTTCATTGTACATGGTCAAATTCGCATGCTTCAGACATGTTGATCATCATATCTGAAAGAGGCAGTCTGTGAATGCTGGAATTCCACATCTTAGATTTATACTCAAATATGTCTTTGAAGACATGTAGTTAGTCAGATTCACTTTTTTGGCAACACTGCTCCTATTTTCAACTAAGAACCTGGTTCATGTTTGAAGACCAACAAGTAATTGCAATGAATGCCTTGGACTCCAGAGATGTTGATTTCCTACTATTCTTCACTTGCTTGCCTGCCTTTCTCTCTCCTGTTCATAGATATTCTAATCCCAGATCCTTAATGTTCTTGTTCATATGTATGTATATATATATATATATATATATATATATATATATATATATATATATATATATATATGTATATGTATGTGTATGTATGTATATATATATATATATATATATATATATATATATATATATATATATGTGTGTGTGTGTGTGTGTGTGTGTGTATATATATATATATATATATATATATATATATATATATGTATATATTCTCAGCTAGAGCATCATCTGTGTGGCAACATGCGTGAATGGGCATACCTTCATTGAAGGTTGCGCATCAGAGCTGGCAACTCGGCACGTAAAAATCTACTGCCAATCATTAGCAGACCGGAGTTCCGCTGTGGTGACCCCTAACCGGGAAAAGCCGAAAGAGACAATAACAACATTTGGATTGGTTAAAGTGCTTGCATCAGCAAGCTGAAATACATTGCTGTAGATTTTATTTATTCATGTTTTGGTGGGCCTCCTATTGAAATGTTGGTGCTCGTAATGCAGAGTCCTAGCAAACAGAAAAAAAGTACAGAAAATGCAGGAGAACAAGCAGTGAACATCACTTGTTTCTTTTAAATTTCATTTTTGCAGGGAGGCAAGCCATCATCCACCCCAAATGTGGGAGACACCTCTCAAGATTATATATACAAACTCTAAGCTCACCAAACTACAAGAAATGGAATATTCCAAGAATTGGCAATGTAAGACTTAATATATGTAAGACTGGATTTTCATCCATTTGGTCTCCTCATTATAGGCGTCAGCATTCTGAGTTCCAATATTTTAAATGGTTACCATATTGGTGATGTGGTCACCTGACTATGCATTAAAAGTATATACAATTTCATTTAATTTACAGCTCACTTCCTCAGTCACCTTAATGTGATATAGTCCGACACTAAATTACCATTTAATTTTACCAGTGAGCTAATGTCCTATCTTCCACACTCTATGGTGAGTGTGCATTGTGTGTGTCCTGCCCTTACACATCCAACTCCCCACTTTACTTTTTGGATGCCTACCTACCATAATGCTGCTGATATGGCACACTATGCCACATCACAAAACAAACAAAAAAAGTTTGCTTTTTTTATGTCCTCAGCTACCCAGAGGAATTTGCAATGTTCCAAAATTTCACATATCCATATATCCACATATTAACATGTTGCTGAAATGCATTTAAATCACATTCTCTGAATTTTAATTGTGTAACTGATTTTTGCAGCCTTTGTTTTATGCATTCATCTTCATTATATAACATAAATGCATACTTGTCTAAATCTGTGACATATCTGTGTGCAATTTTATAAAAGTATGTCGCCGTTTCCAAAGTTGACTGCAATTTCCTTTGAAATGTTACTTTTACCATGGTGCATGTCTTCATTGTAGCCTTTGTACTTGTGCCTAATTATTGGAACTTTTGCATTCTCCTTTCATACTTGGCAAATGCTAATCACCTATATGCTAATTCTGCACTGAATCTCATGTATGTATTACATTGCTTGGTAGATTTCTTGCACTGTATTTGGCATAGTCCACAGACTTGCACTGGTGTTTTGGAATGTGGCCCAATGAATGAATAAGTAATGCCCTTTTCAGAGTGGGGGATTCCTTGAGAAATTGTTTTTCATCAATGCATTGCATTTATGTCAAGGGTGATGTGTAAACTTTGACTATGCTTTAATGTTGAACAGGTAAGGACATTTGAATACAACCTTCAGACAGATGGACTGGTTAAACACTTTAACAAAACATTTAAGTTTATACTTTGAAAGTCTATGGACTTAAACTGGAAAAAATGGGACCAACTACTGCTAAACCTTCTCTTGGCTGAAAAAGGTGTACCTAAGGTTCAACTGAACTCACACCACTTGAGATGATATATAACAGACATCCCCGTGGCTTGCTAGATATAATAAAAAGAGCATTGGAAAATAATACACCAGCTTTAAAAGTGTGATAGGCAATTATATAAATCTGCAGGACAGATTAAAAACTGCAATGCCTGTAGTAAGGGAACACGTGGATAGACGAGATTAGTCAGAACAGACATTGTAAAGCAGAAATGTTCATTTGAGACATTTAAACATAGGAGGAAGGCACTTTATTTAGTACCCACTACTGAAAACAAGTCCCTTGGACATGGCTGTTTTGAAGTGATAGAGGAAGGAAGTCAAGTGAATTATATGGTGAGGCATCCTGGGAAGGGGAGTCAAATGGCTATACCACATGAATTTCCTGAAGTCATGAGGGAAACTAAAGCTGCTATTGTAGTATGCCAGCAGGGGAATTTAAAATTCTCAAAGCATGTCCTGATGTTAAAATAGGGGAGTTACTTTCTGGTAATCAGAAACAAGAACTGAAATGACATACTGAGGAGTAAAGACTTGTTTTCAGAGCTGCATGGTAAAACTAGTTCAACATAGGAACAGAGCCTGAAGACAAGTTTCACTTAAAGTCCTACCTAATACTGGATAAGTTAACTGACAGATTGAGCAAGACTAGGTTGCTCTCCAATTGACATTTACCCATAGACTATTATCAAATTTTGTTATAACAAAATAATAAGGAGGAAACATCATTCTCCATGACAGTTGGGCTCTTCCATTAAAGTGCTGAAATTTTGATGCCATGGAGCATATGGAACATTCCAAATGCTGACAGAAAATCATTAGCCTCCACATCAGATATGCAACAGCTTACATATATGGTATTCTAGTATTTTTTTTTTGAGGAATAGGAAGGTTGTCTCTCCAAGTGTTAAACCTTTTTAAATTCTCTAAATCAAGCTGAGTAGACAGCTAGCCCAGCTATGTGTTAGTTATGTATGACAGAAGCCCACTTTCTGGACTATTTGTTAGGCTAGGAGAAGAGAAACACAGGTTAAAATGTTTGAAACAGTGTGAAAGTGGACAAAATAAAAAAAAGATAAACCTTTTTTTATTTTAATCCCTGGTATGGGTAGCACAGCGGTGCAGCAGTTAGCTTTGCCACCTCACAGCAAGAGGTTCTCCTGTGTTCAAGTGGGTTTCCTCCAGGTGCTCCAATTTCCTACCACATTCCTAAGACATGCTGCATGTGGATTGGACACACTAAACTGGCCCTAGGTGTGAGCGTGTGCTTGTGTGTGCCTTCTGAGGAAGGTTGGATGCCGGGCTGGCAGCTCAACACTGTAAAACTCTACTGCCACTCGTTCTGTGGACCAATGATTTGGTGTGGTACCCACTAATGGAAGCAGCCAAAAAGAAAAGAAGAATCCTTGGTATGGCAAGTTATTCATAGGTTCATAGGTTCATAGGTTCATACTAGGCTATCTGCCCAAGGGCATTTATAAGCCTAGCCCATAGTTATGTGGCTTTCGCCACCCCTTTAGTTTGAATAAAAACTATGCCTATTATTTTGCTGTGCCTCTGTCAAGCAGTGACACTGAAGTAATCCCTGGGGTATATCTGCGATCTCCCATCCATTGGTCAAGATTCCTCTTGAACAAGGCCAGCGAGGTGCTCTGCCTCACATGTACCGGGATTTTGTTCCACAGCATAGGGAGTCTCTGGGTGATGAATCTGTCCCTCCAGCACATTCTATTTATAACTGTGTCAAGGTTTAAGTCTTCCGCCCTTGTGGTTCTGAGGGATCTAGATTTTTTGAGGTGAAGCATATTCATCAAATCTGGGTTTGACATGGCCTTATATGTCAGGCACAGGTCACCTCTGAGCAAGCGGCATGAGACTGAATAGAGCTGGAGTTCTTTCAGTCGGGCAGCATAAGACATATTTTTGAGACCCTTTATCCTTTTGGTGAGGAACTTTTGGGGCCTTTCAAGCTGCAGCAGGTGTCTGGTCAGATACATTCCGAACGGGGCATTGTACTCAATCATAGGTCTAATGAGTGATGAGCACAGGGGGACGATGACCTCCCTTGATCTAGATGTGAATCCCTTCATGATCAGGTGGGCGATATAGAAGGTTTTCCTAACTACTTTAGCAACATGAGTGTCAAACGAAAGGCTACTGTCAACCTGAGTCCCCAGATCCCTGATGACTTTTTCTGTGCTCAGTGGATTGCCACCTATATGGTAGCTAGGGGTAACCTTGTTTTTCCCGAAGGGTATGACTATGCAGTTTTTGGCGTTTAACTTCAGGCCATGGCTCTGGCACCAGTTATCCATTTCTGTGAGGCCCTTCTGGAGGATATCTGTGTCAGATGTGTTTTCGACTATGGCGCCCAGTTTGCAGTCATCTGCAAACTTTGTCAGCCATAACCCTCCTGTGTTTGCTTGTACTTCAGAAAAGTAGATGCCGAACAAGAGTGGACCCAGGACTGAGCCCTGTGGGACACCACTTGTGACAGGCTTTGAGTCTGACATGGCTCCAGCAACTCTGACCCTGTGGGTTCTGTCACTTAGCCAGTTTGCAACCCATCTTGTGATGTATGGGTTTACATTCAAGCTGATGAGTTTTTCGATGATACCTGAGTGGGGTATTTTGTCGAAGGCCTTCGTCAGGTTGAGGTAGGCTGTATGGACTGCCTTTCCCTCATCAATGGCCTTGGTGACTGTCTCGAAAAAGTCAACCAAGTTTAAGAGGCAGGATCTGCCTTTGACAAAGCCAAACTGGGTTTGATCCAAAGTCTGCAAGTTCCCTATGTCTTTATTTATGAGTTCCATTATGATCCTCTCCATGGCTTTGCAGATAAGGCTTGTCAAGCTAATGGGACGGTAATTTCCAGGGTCGGTGGAGGCACCGCCCTTATGAAGTGGGACCACAGTCACCGTGCACCACTCCTTGGGTACGTATCCTGAGGTGAGGCTAAGATTAAACAGCTGTCCTAACTGTGGGTTTAATTCCTCGTTGAGTTCGTGAAGCACACAGCCGGGGACACCATCCGGTCCCATGGATGCTGTGTTTTTTGCCTTAGTGAGGGCAGTTCTCACCTGGGCGTTGGAGATGTTTGGGGGGCTACAATCCTCTGGAATAGATATCTCTCCTTTTGGGGGGGAGAAGTTTGCACTGAACCTGTCAGCCAGT
This sequence comes from Protopterus annectens, assembly GCF_019279795.1. Classification (NCBI taxonomy): domain Eukaryota; kingdom Metazoa; phylum Chordata; order Ceratodontiformes; family Protopteridae; genus Protopterus; species Protopterus annectens. Next base: position 811,215,456 of record NC_056729.1, read on the forward strand.
ATGTTGGCAATGTGTGTAGGTTCAGTAATTTTCACATCATTTTGAACTAATTCTGAGCATATCTGTGAGTTTCCTCCTAGGTTTCTAACTTAGCTAAAGAAGGCCTTATGATTGTCTTTAGAGTCCTTGGCAATTTTTCTCTCAAAATTTGCCTTAGATGATTTTATGAGAGCTCTTAGTTTTCTACTTATAATGATCAAAGTTGTCTTACCTTTCAAGGATTTTGCTCTATCTTGTAGTAGCTTCCTCCTTTTGTTGTAGAGCTTGTTTATGGCTGGGGTCCACCAGACTGGATGCTTGCCTTTGGTACAGAGAGTCTTAGTTTTGTTTGGGATTGCCTGATCCATGCAGTCCTGTAGGTGCTGGTAGAAGGCATTTGTAAGTGATTCAGCGGTTTGAGTAATGTTTACCACTGGCTCAGGGGCCTTAAAGGAGACCACACTAGTTTTAGAAGTGTGAAATCGGCTTTTGAGAAGTTTTTCACTGTGGTCTTTTTGTTTCAGGTGGGGCGGGATGAGGACCTCCAGCGAGATTAGTTTATGATCTGATCTCACCAGTGAGGGGTATACTTCTGGTGTTGAACATTTTGATCCCATGTTTGTGATGATGAGATCAAGTATGTTTTCTCCTCTTGTGGGGATGGTGACTAGTTGTTCCATGGCATTTGAGTTTATGAACTCCAGGAATCTTTGGGTTAGAGTGTTCGGGCTTGAGTAGTGTTCCCAGTCTATATTAGGGTAGTTGAAGTCACCTAGTATGATGGTGTTTGGAGATACATTTATCCCCTTCCAATGTTTTCAGGAAGGCCATGTGAGGTTCCTGAGTTTGAGAGGGTGGCCTGTAACATGCTACAAATTGCAGAGCAGTCTTGCCTATGGTTAACTGCACCTGGATGGTCTCCGATGCATCGTGCGTTGCCACCAACCTTGAGGTGTGGGTGTCCTTTATGAATATGGACACCCCCCCTCCTTTCTTGATGTTGTCCGGATTTTGGGGCCAGAACGCATGATATGAGGTGAAACCTGTTAGTGCTGGGGTGCTCTCAGGAGCCTTGAACCAGGTTTCTGTCACAGCACAGACATCGATGTTCTCCATATTGAGAAGGGCCTCGAGTGCGTGCATCTTGAGATTGAGACTTCTGGCATTGAGCAGCATTACCCTTAGTTTTTTCCTTTTGGTGTTCTAGGGTGGTAGGTTTAGAATTTGAGCCTTGCCTAAAAAGGCACTATGGGGTGGCAAGAGCCTTTGCCAATATCCGAAGCCCAGGGTGACAGGTGCAAGCCGTCCCTTGAGCAGCGTGGCTTGTCCAGCATGTCATCCCAGGCAGACAGACATTGGATCCCCTTTGAATGACACCAGAATTTAATCCAATTATTAAAGCTGATCATCTTATCACTGTATTGGGGCATCATTCTAGGTGAAGGTAGGATACTGCTCAAGGTCAGGGTCATACCTGCCTGGGCTACATAATCAGAGAGCTCCTCGATGTCCTTTTTCATGTAGTCCAAGGAGGTACGTCTCAGGTTGTTGACACCAGCATGGACAATGACTGAGTCGTACTTGTACCTGCTGTTGAGAGACCTGAGTGCTTGCATTATGTGGCGGATTCTAGCATCCGACAGGCAGCTTACTGTGACCTTCTCCTTACTCAGTCTGGTGAGCGGGACATCAGTGTGTCTGACTATGGAATTACCAATGACAAGTGTTTCTGGCATTTTGTTTGGCCTTAAGGGCTGTGACTGTTTGACACTCTGACTGTGTGGTCTATGTGTTGCATGTGTTGGGTCGTGAGGTGGTAGTTGTTTGGGTGTCTGCTTTGGTGGCCTCTGCTGTTTTGGTAAATTTTTGATCAGAGCCACCAAGTATGTCTTTGTGTGAGTATGTGTATGATTTGAAGTTGTAAAGTTATTATCAAAAAGTTGTTCTCAAGTTCACAACTATAGCTTGTTCATGACTGAGATGTCTATAACATGTTCCCCTTGAATATGAAATGGACTAAAAAGTAGAACAAACATATAGGGTCTGAAGAAAAGGGTACATGCATAGCCCATACTCATAGGATTACTACCTATGGATCCTGTTAACACACAACAGTGTCCTGCAGGGGGTGACACATGAACATAAGCAAATACCTTGAGATTTTAGGACAAAAATGTTTCCTAAGTTTCCTCTAATAGTTGATGTAATGAATGAAGATACTGCCAGCCCAGCTATTTGGAATTTTGTAAATAATTATATGCCATTTGGAATATCAACATCATTCATATAAGATGTTTGTGTTACAAATGTATTAGAGCTGCATGTCATATAAGATGGTTTGTACAGATGTGTGCTAAAGAGGTATTTTACAAAGTATTGTTTGAAATGTATCCACAGTGTACCCTACTGGAATAGAACAGAAATGTACATACACTATGGTACCTGTTTAAATGTTTATATTTTAATGGGCGGGGGACTGGAATACAAGAGGTTAACTAGCCAAACCTCAGAGAAAATAGCTGAAATTAAATTACTTTATGGCTAGACCATAAAAAACTTTGTCTTTCAGTTTCAGTGCAGGAAAAAGACACAGTGTCTAATACTAATGAGCTTTCTGTATTGTCTTAGAAGTGCTTTATTGTTTTATGACTCCTACCATTTGTCAAATATCTGAGGAAAAGCCCTTGTCTATGTATTTTCACAGGTAGACGCTAAATATTGCCAAATTCCAGCAGTGGGGGTTTTCACCTGGGGTAGAGTCAGAAAACAAGAAATTATGTCATTCTGCAAGCTATTCCAGCAGTATTATTTAAGCTATTAATTTGTGAACTCTCTGAGAGAGACAGCATTCTGTATTCTGTTGTGGACCTGACAAGAAGACCCATTCACCACACATTTGCTTTCCTCTAAGAAAGCCTAGGGAACAGTATACTTCTCTTAGATATAGTCAGGAATACAGCAAAGCTTAGTTATTTTTTTCTTTATTTATTTGAGACTGTCCTGCAATGTTGTTTTAAATATTTCCTGTGATTTTGAACTCTGATGTCACTGTAACTATATATTTAATATTATTATTTATTATTAAATATTTTTAAACCTTTCATTGTGGCTGATCGTTGCACAGATATTTAAGTTCTGAGAGTACTTGCATATTTATATGGTGCCACTATGTAGACCACTGCTAATAGCCTTGCTCTTGGTCAAACTACCATTTGTATTGATAGTAACATTACACAGTAAGGTTCATAGGTTCATAGGTTGGAACTAGGCTATCAGCCCTAGGGCCTATACAAGTCTAGCCATAACAATTCCCTGGATATTTCTTCCCACAATATTTACTTCCCTGGACCCCTGTCTAGCAGTGCAACTGACGTGATCCTGGGGTGAATTTTCTTATCTCCCATCCAATCGTCAAGGTTCCTTTTGAAGAGGGCCAAGGAGGCGCTCTGCTTGACATGTATGGACAGTCTATTCCAGAGTATGTGGAGTCTCTGGGTCGGGAACCTACCCTCCAGGATGTTTTGTTCATTGTGATGACAAGGTTTAGATCCCTGGAGCATGTGGCTTTGAGGGATTGGGATTTCTTTAAGTGGAGCATGCCCAACAGCTCAGGGTTTGACATGGCTTTGTATGTTTAGCAGAGATCGCCTCAGAGTAGACAATATGCCACAGAGTATAGCTGGAGATTTTTTAGATGGTCAGCATAGGGCATCTGCTTTAGGCCTGTGATTCTTTTAGTGAGATATTTCTGCAGCCTTTCCAGTTGTTGCAGATGTCTTGTGAGGTACATACCAAAGAGGGAGTTGTACTCTGTAATGGGTATAATGAGGGATGAGTACAGTGGGACAATGATCTCCTTTTTTCTGGATGAAAATCCCTTACTGATGAGGTGAGCCACATAGAAGGATTTCCTGACTGTGTGCCGATGTGGTTATCAAAGGTGAGACCACTGTCCACCTGTGTCCCTAAGTCTCTCATCACACTTTCAGTGTTTAGTGTACTGCCACCTATGTGGTAATTTATGGGTACATGTTTTTTCCAAAGGGGATAACTATACATTTCTTGGCATTAAGCTTGAGACCATGGCTCTGCCACCAAGCATCTGTTTCTGTAAGGCCCTTTTGTAGAATATCCACATCATGTGGGGATTCAGTAATGGCTCCCAGTTTGCAGTCAACTGCGAACTTGGTTAGCCAGAGTCCCTTAGTGTTGGCCTGTACTTCAGAGAAGTAGATGCCAAACAAGAGCTTTCGTAGGACTGAACCCTGAGGTACTCCACTTGTCACTTGTTTGAAGCTGGATTTGGAGTCGGCTACTTTTACATTCTGGGTTCTGTCAGTAAGCCAGTTGGCAACCCATCGAGTGACATAGGGATTTATGCCCAGCTTAATAGGTTTATCTATGATTCCAGAGTGGGGGATGCTGTCGAAGGCCTTGGTGATGTCCAGATAGGCTGTGTGGACCACCTTACCCTTGACCACAGCTCTGGAGACTGATTTGAAGAAGTCAATCAGGTTCAGGAGACAGGATCGGCCCTTCACAAACCAAAACTGGGTGGAAACCAGTGTTTGAAGGTTGCCAATGTCTTTGTGTATAAGTTCCATGATAATGAATTCCATGCCCTTGCAGATCAGACTCTTCAGACTAATGGGACGGTAGTTCCCAGAATCCAAGGTGGATCCCCCCTTGTGGAGTGGGATAACTGTAGCTGTGAGGCCACTCAGTGGGCACGAAGCCTGAGGTGAGGCTCTATTTTAAACATGATGCTTAGGTGAGGTGCCAGTTCATTTTGTAGTTCATGTAGTACAAAGCCCGGGATGTCATCTGGTCCCATGGATGCTGTATTCTTAGCTTTAGAGAGTGCAGTTTCTACCTGTGTGGCCATGAATTCCGGAATTTGGCAATTTTTTGGTATTGAGATGGGCCCTTTAGGGGGTGAGGGGCTGTGAAGTTGGCACTAAATCGATCTACCAGGAAATTGGCAATAACCTTGGGATCAGTATATTTAATACCATTCTGTTGTAGCTCAGAACATATCTGAGCATTGCCATTTAGATTCTTGACATAACTATAGATTGCCTTGTGGTTGTCTTTGGAATCTTTGGCAATTTTATTTTCATAACTAGCTTTGGAGGATTTTATGAGGGATTTCAGCTTCTTATTGAGGCTGGTAAGGGAGTTTTTTGCATCCTGTAATTTTCCTATTTTCTGCAACAGTTTCTTCCTTCTGTTGTATAGTTTGTTTATGGCAGGGCACCACCAGTTTGGCTTCCTTTTTTTGGAGGAGAGCATCTTGGTTCTATTTAGGATGGCACGATTCATGCACGAGTGGATGTGCTCATACAGTGCCTTAGTGTAGGATTCAGCAGTCGAACCTTTAGCTCCTGTCTGCATGAATGTCATGAAGTTTGTCACTTCTGACTTAAGTAGCATGAAGTTGGCTTTGGAGAGGTTTTTTACAAAGGCTTCCTTACTGGGGGATGGGGGTGGGGGTGGGATATGGATGTCAAGGGTGATTAGCTTATGGTCAGACCAGACCAATGAGGGGGTGACCACTGGTGTGGAACATCTGTCTCCCATGTTGGTAATAAGCAGGTCTGGGATATTGGAGCCTCTGGTGGGACAATGGATTAGTTGATCCAGGCCATTGTAATTTATGAATTCCAAGAACCGTTGGGAAAAGGTGTTGGCACCTGAGTAGTTTTCCCAGTTAATAGCAGGGTAGTTGAAATCACCTGGTACTAGGGTGTTTGGTTGTATCTTAATATTTTCCAGTATGTTTAGAAAGGTGTAGTGAGAATCTTGAAGCATGATGGGAGATCTGTAGCAAGCTACAATTTGGATTGCAGTGTTACGTAGTGTTAGTTGCACCTGGGAATTTCAGATGCATTGTGTTGGGCAACTAGCCTGTTGGTGTGAATATCCTTGATGAATATGGGCACTCCTCCACCGTTAATGTTTCAGTCTTGGTTTGGTGGCCGAAAAGTGTGGTAAGAGTTGTAGCCTGCTAATGCAGGGGTGCTGTCTGGAGCCTTGAACCAGGTCTCATTTACTGCACAGATATCAATTTTCTCCATGTTTAGGAGTGCCTCAAGAGAGTGCATTTTGAGATTTAGACTTCAGACATTGAGTAGCATTACCTTCAGATTTAACATGCTTGTATTTGTTACAGTGGTGGTTTTGTCCTTTGAACCTTGCCTAAAAAAGGCACTATAGGGGCGGCAAGAGCTTTTGCCAGTAACCTGAATCCCAGGGGTGACAGGTGCAGACTATCTCTGGCAAAGCATCGTGGTTTGTCGACCATGTCGCCCCAGACAGACAGATACTGGATCCCCTTTGAATGACACCAGAAGCTCAGCCAATTGTTGAAGTCAATTATTTTGTCCTTATACAGCGGTATCATCTGGGTGAAGGCAGGATGCTACTCAGGGCTAGGGTCATACCTGCCTGGGCCACATGATCCAAGAGCTCTTCCATGTCTTTTTCATGTAGTTGAGGGAGGTACATCTCAGGTCATTCACTCCAACATGGACAATGACAGAGTCATATTTGTACTTGTTGTGGAGTGACTTGCATGCATGCATTATGTGGCAGATCCTGGCACCAGACAGGCAGCTGACTGTAATTTTCTCCTTGTTCAGCCTGGTGAGTGGGACATCAGTGTGCCTGACTATAGAGTGACCTAGGACTAAAGTGTTGGGTATGTTGTCTTGCCTTAGGGGCTGTTGTTGGGTGGCACACTGGTGTTGTGAGCTATGTGTCACTTTGGTTGTGACTGGTGTTTGTTTGCATTTCAGATTCGGAGGTCCTTGTTGCTTGGGAAGGTTAATGTTAAGGGCCTCTGCATATGTGGGTTTAGTGTTGATATATGTGGGTGTTGATGGTGTGGGTTTTGAAGGGCTATGTGTTGCTTTAGGTGTAGTGCAGGTGTTAACCTTCTCCTCTTGACTGTCTAGCACAATCTTGGCTGGAGAGAGCTATGCTTCCAGTTTGGCTATGTAAGTGCATCTCTCGCAGGTTATAGTGTTGGGAGGTAGGAGGAGAGGGTTGTCTCTGTACATGAGGCAGTTGCTTCATTGTCCCAGTATGCCCAGATTCACCAGGCGGACAGGAAAAATCACTGGAAGCTGACCCTTGGACATGCCTGTTTAGGTGCTTTTTTTGTAAAGTACAAGAGCTGTTTTTCCTTACCTTTTGCAAAGTACTTTGCAATTATAGGCTGTTTAGTGCCTACAATTAATTTCTCCTTATTAACAAGGAGAGTTGAGTGCTTGTATCAGTTTAAGGCTTCCTAGCGCTTTCCAGCAGGTTCTAGAGCAAGTGCTAGTCACATGGGTTCAGAGTTTAGTGTTACTACTGAGAAACCAGCTAGTTCTAAGTGAAAATTTGAAGAGCAGACTTTCTGGTACCTGGAATAGTTTAACTGTAGTCCCACGGTGCTGCACAATGCGAAAAAATGCACAAACACACAGGTTTTTAAGCCAGAAAGTTGAAAGGGATAGAAATCAGCCCAAAATGGCTAATAAAATTAAAAGTTCAGAGCTGGAAACCACTCCTCTTGTGTTAGATAGGCAGTACAATGCTCACCACTCCCACTGGTAAGCAGTAAGACTTCCCTCTACCACAGCAAGGTCTGGAATGCTCTGAACACAGAAAATAAATTCCTGAAACCAGCAAAGCCTGGGATCTGGACTATACTAGCTAGGAAAGGTGGGAAATGAGCAAACAAGATAGTATTTTTTTTTGTTAAAACAGGCTAAACAATGCAATAATACAGCAAATAAACACAGGAAAGGATAATGCATGTGAGTGTGTAGCCCTAAACAGTAAATGCAATTAAAACTCTACAAAATTAGCAATTTAAAACTTTTTAAATGAAGCAAGGCAAGTACACAACTGAAAAACAATTTAAGATGCAGTAATACAGCAGAATAAGTAGCTAGTCTACATATACAGAAAAGTATCTCTCTCTCTCTCTCTCTCTATATATATATATATATATATATATATATATATATATATATATATACAGAAAAGCAGCTTAAACAACACTAAAACAATTCAGATGCAGTGCAAACTAGAGAACTTGAGTTGTAGCAATATTAAGGCAAATACAGTTTTAATAAATGCACTAAAATATACTATATATTTCAAAAATGTTTGAGAAGCACAATCTGAACAGAAGGAGATTCAGGCAATTTTTTTTTTTTTTTTTTTTTTTAAGAAAGGGAGAAAGGAGGAACAGAAGAAAAGAAACTAAGTGGGTTGGCCTTCTCAGATGTTCTCTCTGTATTAGGTAGAATGAGCTAATGACACTAGACTGGGAGGAGTGTTGAAGATCAAATTTAGAGTAGGGGCGGGCAGCTGCAAGGCCAGCTGGTATAAAGACAGTGGGAAGCAGAAAACACTACAGAAATGTTTATCACAGCAGAAAACCAGCAATGAGCCAATAGCTATGAAATACAGTACAAGTATGCAGTATACAATAAAATTGCTGTAAATATCGAGAATAAGCAATAACTACTAAAAATAAGCAAAAAAAAAAAAAATAGGCTACTTATTGCTATGTATCACAGATCAGGTGCTCCTACTCAGACAGCTCTGTGTGTAATGGCTGAAAGTTGAAACCTGAAACAAAGGAACCAATGAGGTGCTTTCTCCAAGCTGTAGACCTGGCAACCCAACCAGACAATGAACATAAACACTAAACTCTCACTGAAGTGGGGGATGGTCTTTCCTAACTAAGATGGCCTGGACAATGAGCTCATAAAACAGCCTCTAACAAACATCTATGCTGACAAACACAATCAGGAATATGATGAATATTACAGGTACTACCTAAACTATTTTAGGCAGAACACACTACAAAAATGTTTATCACAAACACAATCAGGAATATGGACAATATTACAGCTACGACCTAAACTATTTTAGGACAGCATTTGTTGAGGGCCTTAAAGTAGCCGATAAGGAGCTCTCTGGTGGCAGTGATAACCACCTTATAATTTGGGCAGAAGGGGGCATAGCTAGTAAACCTGTTCCAGCCTTCCCCAGGTGTGTGTGTGTGTGTGTGTGTGTGTGTGTGTGTGTGTGTGTGTGTGTGTGTGTGTGTGTGTGTGTGTGTGTGTGTGTGTGTAAATCAAACCTCAAAATGCGTGTGAGTCAGCTACTTGGGCAGGGACGTGAAACACTGGTTGGACAGAGAGGGTGCTGGAGGCCTTGGCTTAGCCACTCAGCTGAGATCTCAACCCTATAGTTGTGCCATTGGGGAGTCTTATTGGGAAACTGGAGAAAAGGGAGAAAACAACCTCAGACTGACTGTGGTCTCTGTGTGCTCTAAAGGGAAATTGCACTTGATGCAGAGAGCTGCATCTGGAAATACTGTGTGTGTATTTGTAATCCTCCCAATGTACATCCCTCACTGTTGCCAGTTGTGACGATTGGAGCTCCTTGACTACCGGTCCAGCGGTGGGGCATCACAGTTACATAAAATAATTACTCTATATTTGCATCAATTAAGTTCTACAAAACTGAGCTTTTATTTTCGCAGAAAGGTGAAGTCCAGTCCTCTGTAATGGTTGCTCTCAAGGTTTGTCATGCAAAATCCTACATTTCATTAAAAAGTGTCCAACACTGTTAGTTTATAGAAGTGGCAACCCTACATACTCTTAGCTGTCCACAACATTTTTTAGTGCTGCTTATTGTCCAAGGATGCCCTTGAGGTAGACATAGGAACACTTTTATTGAAAGTTGTTGATGGGGAGGAACACCCCATGTGCTATTATAACAGAAAGGTAAGTGCTGCTAAGAAGGGCTATGTGACTGTTGAAAGAGAGTATTTAGCTATGAACCAGACTCTCACCACTATTAAATGCTAGCTGTTTGTTTTGGAGCTTATGCTTGTAGCAGATCAAAGTCCAGTTCAATTGCTCTACCAAGAAAAGGATCCCGATCTAAAGTTATCTTTGTGCACCCTGACTCTAGACCTCATAAATTTTAAGATTATACATCAGCCAGTCTCCAGACATCATAAGGCAAATGGGCTGTACTGGTCAATTATTCTACCTGCTGAGACTCAAAGAGATGGGTCTGTGCTGGTGTGGAGGGTCCTGTAGCTTTGTGGTGGCCAGTTCCTTTAAATTTTCTAGCTCAGAGATAGGCAGGTAAACCTTAATAAGAAACAGCTGCATACAGGCCTACTGAAGAGCAAGTCCCCTGCTAATGAGCAAATTCATAACCTTTGGTTTAGAGCGCAATCCTAGAAGAACTCTAAAAAGAGTTAGTTTGTCTAAAGTAGGACAATCTGGTGAGTGTTAAAGTAGGGTGAAGAGAAAATGCCATGTAAAAGAGAAGCTGTTTAGATGTATTTCTCTCTGGGTGAAAGTGCCTCAGGAAGACATCTCAGGTTATCCTTGTTTGTAAGGATGTATAAAAAAGCCTGTTGGAGCCTAGCTCTGCATTGTGAGGTCTCTATTTGCTGTTTGTTTATTTTAATCAGCTTTTTTTTGCTACAGAGATGTGAGCAGGGGATACTGCTTCTGATTGTAATGAAACACTGTATGTGCTTTGAACCACAAAAAGCTTGCAGAATGTGAATATTTACCAGAGAAAGAGTTTGTATAAAACTAAATGTCGGTAATAAAAAACAAACTTTCTGTGCAAAGTACATTTTTCCTTTTTTTTTTAGTTGAACTTTCTTGTAAGTCCATGTTTGAAGGCTTTCTTGATTGTCTGTTTTAATTGTTGCAAGTAAAATTTTGCTACAAGCAAATTAAATAATCAGGAACATCACACTTATGACCAGATCTTTCATGCTCTTTTCACTTTTAAATATAAGTAGGGTCATATTAAAAATTTGGCCATTGAGGTATAGATTACATGTACTGTTTCCAGCAGTATATAAGTAATTCAATTTAACACTTTTGCACACACACGTATATACACACACACACACACACACACATATTATAAAATAATTCATTCTTTTGTATGGGTTAAGGAGAAATGCACCATTCTACACAGGTGTTTTTTTCCAACAAGAATCATGAACTGCATTCATACTGTTGAATGTTGTTATCCTTGTTTTCACCTTTAAAAATAAATACATTGACATTAAAAATCCATTGCTGCATAGATGGTGAGTTCTTTCTAGTAATTTACTAGTAACTTGATTTAAGTTTCTCTCAGTCACAAAGGTAAACACATACACACACACAAGCAAAAAAAAAAAAAATCAGCCCTGCTCACTTTTTTGATATTGGGTAATTTTAATCATATTTGATTATTTTGTGCAAAGGTAACAGAATAAACTTTGATAACTACGATTTAGGCTATCTGAGGA